>NC_056726.1:484674147-484974147 GCF_019279795.1 Protopterus annectens | reverse complement strand
AGACTGTGTAATCAAAGCCCATTCTACTCCGTCAAGTCTTTTGTTGTTTGATTTTATATAGTCTTCTAGCACACTGCTGGTTTTAAAGACCTCCACATTCATCTGTGAGATCTTTTCTTCTGTCGACCCCCCAATGCTATCTGCCTTGGCTGATCTCTGCTGTTGAGTTTTATTCGCCATGCAGTCTGGTACCTCTGATGACTTTATATTTGAAGTTATCCCCACCTTGCATCTCATTTGTTGATGAGATCTTTCTTCTAGTACTATAGGAAGATTGCTAACACTTTTTTGTTTGTTTCTGAAGTTTCTATGATGATATTTTCCTGTATTTTTTTAACCAGGAGTGAGAGGATGAAAATACAGCTGCTTGATTACTCCATGTCCTGACCAGAACTGGTCATATTCTTGTTACTGCTGTGCTGTTAATAATCCATTCACCTCATACTTCCCTTCAGTTGTTATCATATACTGGGCTAGTTTTTTTTAAACTCCAGTATTTTCATTATTTCCATGACCTACAGACTTCTTTGCATCATAAATTCTCAGCGCCTCACTTTTACCAGCATGTTAGAGTTCAGCAGTTCCATTCACTTAGATAACCTCACATCATGTTCATAATCTTTAACCATGTATATCTCATTGAGTCCACCAGCATAACTCACTAGTTAAGTAGACATGATAATTATGCTTTAAATCAAAATTAAGCATGATTTGAAACATTGTTGTAATGCATTGTTCATATCAGCAAAACTTATTCAATATCATTGATTCAGAAACATTAAAGATATAGTAAAATGGATAGTCATCTACTGAAGGCACACAGTAATAAGCAGAATATGCCCTTCTTAAGTATCAATTCATTATGCAATTTTAAGTGGGTGTTACCTGGGGAAGAGCTTTGTCACAAAGGATATTGTCTCCTTTACATGAAAAGATGATCTCCTGGTGTGCATTATTGTTCTATGATATACCATTTTTGGTCAGGGGGTACATGCTTACTAGTTGTAATAATAGTCCTGCAGCAATCATTTCTAACTTGTAAATTCTAACAGACTGGCGCTTACTAATTGCAAATCAACATAATGTTTTATTAACTTTACCAAAGCCTTCAATTAGCATAGAGTCAAAATTGGGCAAAAATCAAATATTTCTGTATTCTTGTTATGCAGTATTCATTTTCACATAACCTTTTGGAAATCATTGTCTCAGAAGCATAGCAAATTACCAGTTATGAAATGGGTAAACACGCACATAATATTGTGAATATCCTATTCAGACAAAAGTCACACCTCTCATTTTTGTGTTGATCACCAGTGAATAGAAGAATTGCCTTTCTCATTAAAAGACAAATTTATTTCATGAAGAATATTTCAAAGGCAGGTGGTAGGTGCTTGGACCTTTGCAAAATGCACACATTGTATGTCTTTGTTAAACTTCATTAGTGCACCAATTGGACTACCACCTCTGAGAGCCCCCTGAATTATCACTGACAGCGTTGCTAGTCATATTGTCTACATTTTGCAAGGAGAAATTTAAAAGACATTGCTTGCACAGTGCCACCCTCTCTTTACACTAGTTTAAAGTGTTATAGTGCAACTAAAATCAGTATTGCCCATTAACAAAAGTAAGCAGCATCTCTCTTCCCATTGTGTACCTGTAGATGAGCATATTACAACTCTCTCCTTCATCAGGCGTCTGCTCCCATTCTTCCTCCAGTCCCAACTTTCATTTCCTTTATGCTGCTCCACTGAAACAAATTCTTTGCTCACATAATCTATTCATTGTGGCAACTCTTATGGCCTGTTTATTGACAACTGAACATTGGTGAAAGTCTGCATCCTTGTTAGGGGAAAACACATTTAGTATCATTATAAATGACAGCTTGTACTTCAACTTTTGGGGTCTGCATTCTTTTTTATGGCAGAGGAAAACTCTGCTCTCTGCTGCATGGTTGTTTTTAGAAACTCATAATATCCTTGCATGCTTCCAGCTAGAAAGTAGGTCGTCTGTCAACAGTTATGTTCTCAACAGGTTGCAAAAACGCAACAAAATCAGCTGTTAGTTGTACCATGTCACAAACTGAGCTAAAATTACTTTTGTCAGCCATATTCTGTCATCCGCTTGTGACAGCAATCTGCAGGCCTTCTCAGTGCCTAGTGATACTTTAGAAAACACAGTCCATTGCACCATTGTGGTTTTCACGAACTTTAGTCCCTCAGATCCATTCTCACCTACTAGGATTTCTCCCAGACTCAAAATTATCCTCTTTGTGATGTCCTCCAGTGTGATCTAGTTTTCCTCAGTAAATTCTATTTAGCGGCTTACTTCCATTGTTTTATGTTGTGTATTCAGCACTCTTTGCTCAAACATCATTTTGGTACTTTAATGCTCTTTTTCATTTTCTGGAGTCATCTCTTTGATGACTTCAGCTATTTTAACAGTGATTCAAAATTCCAGACACCCCTTTTAACTGTTGTTTCATCAATTGCAAAACACATTCCATATTTGCTATCTATAACTTCATAACTGTTGACTGATTATATTCTTTACTAGGCTGAGTTTTATCTTCAACCAGATTCCTCTCGCATTCAGCAATCATCATCTCCTCTCTCTCTCTCTCCACCTTTGCATCTCCATTTTCAGTGGACACCGGCAGTATACGAGGTTTATAGTGGTGGGGGCATCACTTTGTTTGCTTCCTAGCCCTTTGGTGTAGCTACTGCTACCAGAGTTTTTCAGAATATCTGACCACCAATGGTATCACATTACAGGATCAAGGATATTTGTATTTCTTCCTACTTGGATAATTGACTGATACAGGTGGATACCCAGTAGGATATTCAGAGAGCAGTGGAACATACCCTGGATTACCTCAACAAACTGGCCTTCTCCCCAGCACGTGAAGTCCAACCCCTAACTAACCAGAAATGTAGTGTTTTGGGGATGGTTACTGGATACTGGTATACACAATAGCTTACCTAGCACAAGAGCATTTTGAGTTTCTACTTGCCTTCTTACAGGACATAGGTTGGTACTAGGCTGTCAGCCCTAGGGCCTAAACAAGCGTAGCCTGGATATTTCTTCCCACAATATTTAATTCCCTGGATCCCTGTCTAGCAGTGCGAATGACATGATCCCCGTGGTGAATTTCCTATCTACCATCCATGGCAAA
Organism: Protopterus annectens; assembly: GCF_019279795.1. NCBI lineage: Eukaryota > Metazoa > Chordata > Ceratodontiformes > Protopteridae > Protopterus > Protopterus annectens. The sequence continues at coordinate 484,970,975 of NC_056726.1, read as the reverse complement.
AAAGTCAGTGGAAACCCCTAGGCATTTTCTGGGTATACTAGACCACATGACATCAACAGTTCTGATGGTACCCTTGGTACAACTGCATATGTGGCAACTGCACTAGTTTCTGAGGAATACTTGGGTCCAGAATTTCAGGCTGTAGCAGGTTCCATCTCAATGCTAGCCTGTTTAAATAGGGAATAGGAGTGGTGGATGGAGCAACTACAAAAGAGACAGGTTGTGCCCTTCAGACAGCCTACCCTCAACAGTCCCTAACAGTTGATTCTTTGGGAATAGAATGGGGTGCCTACATCTTTGACCTTAAAGTGTGGAGGGTGTTGCATCCCAGAGAGAAAGAACTGAATATAAACATCAAAGAAATAATAGCAGTAATTCAAATTCCATTTATCTAGTACATACACAAAAGGAAGCATGCTCCTGTCACATATGCAGACTGGTAGACTCCATCATGGTCCTGAAAGCAAATTGCATATCATCTTAGGAGAAGTTTGTGACAGATCACCTGAGTAGAAACAGTAGGAACTTGTTAGATTTATAGAAATGGAGGCTAAACAGAGAACTCTTACTGGATCTCTCAAATGTATGTGATGTACTACAGATACACCATTTTGCTTCTCTGAGCAACGGACCACTTAGGACTTTTGCTCCAGGGTACCATCCAAACTAATTTGGCAGTGGATGTCTTCTCACTGAACTGTGCGGATCTGTTTACCTGTGCATTTGATCCATACTCTAACGCCCCATAGTAGTTTAGAAGATGAAGTTAAGAGACCAGAAATTACTTTGAGTTCCATTGTCTGGCCAAGATGTCACTGGTTCTCCCACCTGCTGCGTACTGCAGAGGGAGAAACCTCTACTGTGCTCTGAAAGTATCTTAACTTTCAGACAAGTGCAGGAGGTCCATAGTACATCCCATTGTGTCCACTGGCTTAGCTTGTACATCTGTAAATGTGAATGTATCAGCCATTTCTGCTCGTAACCCCCCCCACACACACACACACACACACACACACACACTGACATCCAGACAAGCAGTGAGTTACTGATGGAAATTCTCCATTTTAGCCCTCCAGAAGAATCTTGGGTCCAGCCTAATATTTGAATTTTCTATGGGAAAATCTAACCTTAGTTGTTGTGTCTTTCGGCTTTTCCCAGTTAGGGGTCGCCACAGCGGAACTCCGGTCCGCTAATGATTGGTAGTTGATTTTTACGTGCTGAGTTACCAGCCCTGATGCACAGCCTTCAAAGAAGGTACGCCCATTCACACATGTCTCCACGCAGAAGACGCTCTAGCTGAGAATCGAACCGGACAGTGTCTTACTGTGAGGCGACAACGCTACCGCAGCACCACCACCGCGGTCTACCTTAGTACCCTTTGAAATTTCTGGAATGGAAAACTGTATTTGTTGTTGCTATTTTCTCTGCTAGGACTGTTTCAGAACTCCAGGTGTTGGTGTGCAAAGACAAATATTTGTTGTTTCATAAAAATAGGGTAATACTGCCTGATAACCCCTCTTTCATTCCAAAAAGTCATTACGAAAGTATCTCTGAAACAAGCAATCCCAACTCCTTTATATTTCCTAGAACTCAGAATAAAGGAGAGAGGATTTTGTACTCTTTAGAGATGCATAGTTCTCTCCAGGTAAAGTATCAATTAGCTAAGGCTGTGAGAAAATCAGAACAATAGTTTGCCTCTTTTGCAGAAAACAAGCAAGGACCACTAGTTGCAAATTAGTCTCTCTCTAAGGGATTTTTTTGTTATAAAGCTTATGGCAATAAACACCATTCAGGAGAGAGTCGAACCCCATTCAATAAGGGGCAGCGAAACTACCACCAGTGGCATAGCTAGGGTTGGGCAAAGTGTGCAGCTGCCCCAGGAACAAGGTGTTTGGAGGGCAGTATTGGGACATGTTGAGTGACTTAGTACAGTACCAGTATTCATTTTTGTACTGGCTTTTCTGAATGCCAATACAAAAATTAATTTCAGTACTGCTCTTCTGCAGTACTGAAGCATGTATAGTATTAACAGAAGACCTTCTGGATTGAGGAGTGGCATGCAGAAACAGGACCCGGCTGACTTCTGAGTTTTCCAGATTCTGGAACTTTTTACTCCTTAATGTACTGGAACAGCACTGGTGCTGGAAAGAGCTAGCTTACAGTTGTGACTACCACTGCCTTTCCTAAAGGGGTTAGTGTTCAGAACATCCAAGAATCAGCCATCTGGACTTGTCCACGCAGTCTCAAAACTTTACTCGTTGAATGTAATCTTCAAGGCAAGGACTGGCTTTGCCTCTGTGATGCTGCAGTGCATGCCTCGAAATGTTTCAACAAGGAGCTAACCACACTAGGACAGGACCAGCTTTGAAAATAGTCACTAAAGTTATGACTGCAACAATGTCCCACACAAAAACTACAGTTTTGTAGGGAAATTAATATACTAGATATTCATCATATTGATCACTGCTGCAGTAGCCAACACTATGTTGGTTGTAGCCTGCATAGGATAGAACAGCTGGCCAGCTTCAGGTCACCTCCCAAACCTGACTGAAAAGACAGGTTTGGGTACCAAACCCTTCAGTGCTTTCCTGCTGCTGAAGAGAGAGTACCTCTCTGGGCTTCAGAGAATTGATGGTTGGCTTGTGCTGTTCCATTTCTGGGCAGATAAGTTCCTTCTAGGAAAAAAACTTCCACATATATTTTTAATGTTTTGATTCACAGTTCTGTGTAGGAAGGTACATTTTAAGCTAGGAATATTGTTTCTACTGATTGTCATGCAACTTTGTACTTTTAAATGGGAGTGCACTTTTGTATTTGACAGTTAAAAAATGCTTTTAGGATGTTTAAATCAACTTTTATTCTGTGAAGAAAATATGTTTACTTTTGGGGGCTTGTAAAGTGTATTAGAATAATGTTACTGTGTTTTTATTGGGAGAAGTGACTTAGGAAAGTGGCACCGGTTTTATCTTGACCATGGAACAAATTACTGGTCTAATGGTCAGTCCTTCTTCCAGCCACAAAAAGAAAAGTTAACTAAACAGTCTTTGCTGCCACAGTAGGCTAGCAATTTGCCTCAGCTATGGGTAGGTGACACTGCTGTGGCCAAAGCTTGTCCCCCAGACCACTCCTCTTTTCCCCCCCAGATACTTCCAATGTTGCCCATACAGCCCCTATAGACTGGGGGTTAGCCATGTCCTCTGCCGCTATTGGGGTCTTTTCAGTGGGCAAGGGGCGACCCTTTTGTAGGTGTTGCGAAGGTGCAGGGAAGGTGCCCCTGCTTAACTAAAATATTGTGCCCATTGCTGGGGAAGTTGTTGCTGCCATTAAACATTATTTGCCCTAACATTCCTGTCAAAATGAAACAGAAAACTAAACATATATCTTTTCCTGCTCTAGTTGGAGTAGTTTATTAAATCTGGCCCAGGGTCTTCGACAGGCTAATGCCGATGTTCTTCGTGTTTCACTGTTGCTGTCATCACATTAGGGTTATCTGCTTGCAGTAGCCCTCAGTAGGCCTGATTATCAAAATCTTGGGTCCTGCGTTGGTTGCGGTCTCATCTTCCATGACGTCAGGTAGTCAGGGGTATAAAGCATGCACCCGCACCATTACATCAGTCTTTCTTGCCATGTGGTGCCCGAAGCAGAAGCAGTTTGCAAGTGCCGGTCGGCCGACTCCTGAAATTTTCATTTTCGAGTTTCAGAACCGAAGTCTTCAACTAAAGCTAAGTACCCCATTGGGGAAACCTTTTCTTGCTCTAAACCGATGTCAGTAAAAGTCAATCATTGTATTTCTTGTGGAAAGGAAATACTTCACAGAGATTTTCATTCATACTGTATTCCTTGCCTAGGCCCTGACCACAACATACCTCGCTGTAGGTTTTGTGCCTTATTTAAGCAACAAACTATTTGTTGTTGGTATATTTACGCTTCTAAATATTTTGGCACTCGGTTCAATTATCCAGATATGTCTTCAGTAAGCCATTGACTACCCACATTCCAAAAAAACGCAAAGATAAAGACAGAGGCAGGCCGCATAGGTCCAAAGCTGCAGACTATTCTTCTCCTAAGCCAGTCGCCAGTTCGCTGGTACTCAGTGAGGCACTTTCGCAGCCCCTGATGCCCGCTATTTCAGATTCACAGGCCTCTACTGAGACCCATTCGGAGTCCAGTATGCCGCAAGATGATTCAGCTGTGGAACCTGCGGATATCTCTACCTTGGATGGGTCCGGAGCCGTTGTGCAGGCACTGGCTTCTGAGGGTGTATTCAGGCCTACTGGCTTGCATATTAAACCAATGCCATCTTTTTCTTCAAGGCCTAAAACTCGAACCATGCCTAGAAAACTGATGCCCAGACTGCATGTTCAGGCCTCTATGCCTAAAATGCAAATGATAAGAATGGCTGAAGACCTTATTACTTTAATCAGGGGAAGCCAACCTTCCCCCTCTAAGAGACCTAGGACTGAATTTGCTTATGATACTTCTGACCAGGATTCTGAAATTTCTGTTTCCTCTGTTGACCAGGATTTACTCTTCTCTACCTATGAGGATTCTGATGCAGAGGACTCTATTCCCTCTGCCCCCCTCCCCCGAGGATTTCTCTTTTAGTGAAACCCTGCATACACTTAGGGAGCACTTTCGCTGGGAAAACCAGGATTACTCTGATTCTAAAAAGAGGCTTAGGTATTTCTAACTCCTGCCCCAGCACAGTCCTTTAGCTATATCTCCTGTACTAGACATTGTTGATGATGCCTTTTTGGAATCTAGCTTGGCCCCTGACTCTTTACCTTCTGCTCCCAGAAAACCTGATAGATATTACAGGGTTCCTGACTCGCAAGTTCTTTTTAAAAATCCTACTGTGGATCCTGAGACCATTTCACAGGGACCGAAGGGCATTAAGGCTACTACTGCCAAAAATCCTACCCCTTCTGATAGAGACTCCAGGGCGCTGGATAGATGGGATAAGAAGGTATACACTTCTGCAACTTTGGCCATTAGGGACTTAAACTGCCAGTTTCATATGTTAAAGTATTAATAGCATATTATTGGATTGCTTAAACAGAAAATGATGTTGATTCCTGACTGTGCTGAAAATACGGATTTACAGGATTTAATGCATTCTGCTGAACGGGTTGGAAAGCATACTTTGCAATGTGGTTTTGATTCACTAGAGCCATCTTGCAGGGCTGCTGCCACTGGGTCTGTACTTAGAAGGAATGCTTTGCTTAAGGAGCAATCTTTGCCAGATCATGTTAAAGCTAAATTGCTGGATGCTTCCTTAATTCAGGACCGCCTGTTTGGTAACAAAGCAGAAGTTGTTCTTAAAAAGATGGAGGAAAAAGCTAAATCTATGCAAACTGTTAAAGATTTCCTACAAGTACAGCCTCCAAGATTTAGTAGGCATTGGCCCTCTAAGAATTGGTCTTTTCCTGCCTCTTCCAGGCCTTCTCAGTCCAAACCCAGAACCAGCAGAACACCCAGGCTTCTGTCCCAGGGTACGCACAGGACTAGGCAGTGGGGGACTCCCACTTCCAAATCAGGGAGTAGTAAGACTCCCCCCTATGGTAAACTATCTCAATGACTTAACTTTAAAACTTCCAAGCACTTTTCAACTGACTGCTCCTTTAGGGGGAAAGATTGCTGTGCAGGCAAAAAACTGGGAACTCATTACCCAGGACAAATGGGTTTTAAATATAGTTTCCCAAGGGTACAGATTTCACTTCCACATGTTACCAACCCGAAATGGTTGGCCTGATCTACCTCCAAATAAGTGGACAGAGGCTCAAAAGCAAGTACTCTCTCACTTAAGCATAAAGGCTATTCTGACTGTACTAGAAGAGGAAAAGGGACAAAGTTTCTATTCAAGACTTTTCCTGGTACCCAGAAAAGACAACTAACGGCGTCCTATCCTGGATCTTTCTGTCTTAAACACCTTTTTGGTGATTTCAAAATTCAGGATGCTAACTCTTCACCAGTTACTTCCTATGCTAGGCAAAGATGCCTATGCTAGGCAAAGATGCCTGGTTGGCAACACTGGATTTAAAGGAAGCTTACCTGCACATCCCAATCAGGGAATCTTGCAGATGATACCGACGCTTCAAAGCAGACTACATGCACTATCAGTTCTCTGCACTGCCCTTTGGCTTATCTACTGCACCCAGGGTATCCACAAAGTGCCTAGCTCCAGTCACTGCATTTTGAAGGCAAATAAATACTCAAATATACCCATACCCGGACGATTGTCTGTCTAATTCAGGCAGAAAGCCAGGGACATACTTTTGAATCATCTGGCATTTGTACAAAAGGTGCTAACTTGTCTGGGGTACATCATAAACAAAAATAAATCACATTCTTGGGAGCAAACTTGAACACAACTTCCCAGATGGCTTTCCTCACGCCAGAGAAACAAATTCATTTGACAACTTACTTCAAACTAATGGCTACAAAACCCTGCTATCTGCAAGGCAAATACTGCAAGCCTTGGGGTTCATGGCCTCCTGCATTCTACTAATTCCATATGCAAGACTGCATATGAGGAAACTACAATGGTATCTAAAAAGCCTATGATGTCAACATTCTCAGGATCTAGAAGCAATGATTCCTATCATACCTTGCATACGGTTAGAGTTCCTTTGGTGGGCCTGCCACCAAAACAAGGGACTACCATTCACTCTACCCCCCTTTCCGCCCAAACCCTAACAACAGATGCATCAAACTATGCGTGGGGGGGCTCACCTGGCAGGAAGTGCATTCGGGGCAAATGGAACCCAAGTCAAATGCACCTGCATATCAATCAAAAAGAAATGTTAGCTGTACAGAATGCCCTGACAGCCTTCAGGGACCACATTCTTCCAGGACAATTAATGGTAACCACGGACAACACCACTGTTATGTGGTACATAAACAAGTAGGGGGATACCCATTCTTACCCCCTCTACAGACTAGCCATGGCTCTGTGGAACACAGCCTTGAGTTACCAAGTGCATCTACAGGCTCACTTCCTGACAGGAAAACTAAATACACTGGCAGACGAACTAAGCAGCAATCTCGTGGACCCACATGAGTGGAAACTGGAAACAAAGACTTTCAGCATGTTGATAAACAAATAGGGGAGCCCAGATATAAACCTGTTTGCCTCCCCCCAGAACTACCACTTGGACAAATTCTGCACAAGGACTCCCCACAAACAAGCTTGGAAAGTGGAGGCTCTGTGTTTCAGCTGGAAAAATCTATCCGTTTATGCCTTTCCTCTTCTTCCTCTACTCTCCAAAGTGCTACTAAAGATCAGGACAAACCAAGGACGATACTGACTGCACCAGACTGGCCATGCTAACACTGGTACCCCCCCCCCTCTTGCGCAGTTTGTCACTGCTGGCTCCATGGCACTTGCCTCAGACCCCCCTACCCTGCTGTCAAAGCAGGAGAGCCAGATTCTGCACCCTCAGTTTCAAACCCTGAACCTGGCAGCCTGGATAATTACCTAACCTCTCTGTTACCATCCCTCAGTAAACAAGTGTTGGATGTCATTTTGGACGCAAGGAGGCCTAGTACTAGAAAATCTTATGCTGAAAAATGGAAAAGATTCTGTGTCTGGAACCAAACTCAAGGGATGGGCACAGCAGCGTCCAATTTACCTCAGATTCTTCAATACTTAACTGAGATGCTTCACAAGGGCCTTTCTTTTTCCTCCATCAGAATTCACGGCTCAGCCATTTCACCTCATTACAACACATAACCACCCCTCTTCTCTCATCCACTGCTCAAGCAGTTTCTCAGAGGGGCCAATAACTTATGACCACCCAGGAGAGCCCCAACTCCAGCCTGGGACCTTAACTTTGTATTGGAAAAAGTCAGTCTTCCTCATTTTCAGCCAGAGTTAAAATTCTTTTCTTGGAAAGCAGCCTTCCTTTTAGCTATCACTTCAGCACGAAGGGTATCTGAATTACAAACCCTTATGGTAGTGGAGCATTTCATCATCTTTCATGCGGACAGGGTGTCCCTCGGGACCAATCTCTCCTTCATGCCCAAGGTGGTATCCAGTGTGGCTCTTAATCAGTCCATTTATTTGCCAACCTTCTTTTCTAATCCACAGAACGAAAGGGAATGGATACTGCACTCCTTAGATGTGCACAGACAACTTAGATTTTATTTGGACAGGACTAAACCTCAAAGGAAATCTGAGCAACTGCTGGTGGCATTTGCTGCAGGGACAGAGGGGAAGGCTATTTCAAAGCAAACCATTTCTAAATGGATAGTACATTGCATTCATTTCTGCTATAAACACCATGGTAAACCTATCCCACAGGGGATTAGACCCCATTCAACCAGGGCTGCATCTACCTCTACAACCTTTCTCAGAGGTGTCCCTACCAGGGACATCCTAGAAGCTGCTACCTGGAGTTCTGTACATGCTTTCACCAAGCATTACCATTTACCAATTTTCTCTAAATCCAGAGTTGGCTTTGCCACTGCAGTCTTGCAGGGCCTTATAGCTGGTCCTAATGCTATCTAAATTCCTCCTCCCATCTTTAGCTTTGGGAATCTACCCAAATGTGATGACTGCAACAGTGAAACACTGTTGCAGTCCTGGTTACCCTCCCTGCAGCCCCCTGACTTCTTTTGTCTATACCTCTACTCTCCTTTACTATGCTTAAAAGCTTTTAGGTGTATTTGCTTTTTTGTTGGAGGTATAACCTTGTGTATATGTAATATATATACAATATATGTATATATATGTATATATATATATATATATATATATATATATATATATATATATATGGATCTACCTGACTACGTCGAAACTTCAAAACAGCGAAAACGACTTCACCGACGCCAGAAGATCGACAAGGCAGAAGACCGACGCTGAGAACACTGAGATGGGGAAAGGATGTGTTAGTATGCGGTAGTGACGGACGTTAGGGTGCGAGTAAGGTAAGTGTGCGATGTTGACGGTTTGTAGGGATAGGGGTGGGATAAGTGAGTTAGGGTTAGGGCGCGGGTTAGGTGAGGGTGCGAGTAAGTTAAGTGTGCGATGTTGGCGGTCTGTAGGGATAGGGGTGGGATAAGTGAGTTAGGGTTAGGGCGCGGGTTAGGTAAGGGTGCAGTAGTGATAGTTTTTGGGTTAGGGGCGGGTTAAGTGAGTTAGGGTTAGGGCGCAGGTTAGGTGAGTGTGCGATAGTACGCACCTTAGGGTAAGGGTTTGGGTTAGGGTTGTAGATAGTTGTGTATGTATGGGTTACTGTTGGTTTGTAAGGATTTTGGTGTGCTTGTGTTGTGTGTGTGGGTTTTGGATAGGGGATTTGTTTTGTTTGTTGTTATGTTGTGTATGTATGAGGTGTCGTGTTTGTGAACTGTCGATTATGTGGTGTCGGTGAAGTCGTTTTCGCTGTTTTGAAGTTTCGATGTAGTCAGGTAGATCCATATATATATATATATATATATATATATATATATATATATATATATATATATTTAATTTCTTCCCATTAGGGGGCACCTGACATCTGGGGCAAGAAAAACTGATGTAATGGCGTCAGCTGCATGCTTTATACCCCTGACTACCTGAAGTCACGGAAGATGAGACAGCAACCGACGCAGGACCCAAGACTTTGATAATCAGGCTGACTGAGGGCTACTGCAAGCAGATAACCCTAATGTGATGACTGCAACAGTGAATACACTCGAACATCTACATTTATGGTAAGTGTACACAACTGTAGTTTTCTTATTAGGTCCCATTGTTTCTTTATGAATTGCTTATCCAATCTCTCTTCCAAATCTTTTCTAATCTCCTCTGATTGGTCTGTGTAGTTATCGTGCAATATTTTATATGCTGTACTAATTATCTGTTTTCTAACAGCAACTTCTGTTCTAGATTCATTTAGAAACTCTACAAGTTAGAGTTTCACTTAGGATTTCCCTATCCCCTTCTGTTTGCCTATACCTTGATATCAATCCTTGATAGGGAAGGCAGTCTCTAGCCTGCCTTTCATACAAGATCTTTGCCTCTTCCGATTCTGTTACTTTTCCCTCTCTAGTTATTTGCTCTCAATACATTGGTTCCTTTGCTAGCTTTCTCCAGTAAATTCCTGCCCCCTCTTGCCTATTCTCTGTACCTTTTAATTGCAGTCATCCCATTTGGCAGAATCTCCTTTCTCTTTTCTCATGTTGGCTTAGTTATTAGAAGACTTTCTGCTACTTTGAGTATAGTATTCTGTATGGCTGGTGTTATTCTGCTTAAGGATCTGCATCCAAAATCTGACTCTCTTCTTATTTCTTGAATATCCCTCCTCCTTCATCATAATCCCTTTCCACCTTGAATTGTAGCTCTCTGCTTGTGTTATGTATATGACTGTGTAGCTGTAAAATATCCTTTCAACTCGGGTAATTGTAAACTACCTTGTTGTATTGTAAAGATCACCATATCACACTTAGCCCTGGCCCTTCCCCCTTTCCCCTCCCAGATAAAATCCTTCAACAAAAATGCATAGTCATACCCTTCGGGAAAAACAAGGTTACCCCTAGCTACCAAATAGGTGGCAATCCACTGAGCACAGAAGAAGTTATCAGGGACCTGGGGACCCAGGTTGATAGTAGTCTGTCATTCGACACCCATGTAGCTAAAGTAGTTAGGAAGACCTTCTACATTGCCCACCTTATCATGAAGGGATTCTCATCTAGATCAATGGAGGTCATAGTCTCCCTTTACTCATCACTCATCAGACCAATGATTGAGTACAATGCCCCATTTGGAATGTATCTGACCCGACACTTGCAGCAGCTGGAGAGGCCACAAAAGTTCCTCACCAAAAGGATAAAGGGTCTCAAAATCTGTCCTATGCTGCCCGACTGAAAGAACTCCAGCTCTATTCAGTCGCCACCGCTTGCTCAGAGGTGACCTTTGCCTAACATACAAGGCCATGTCAAACCCAGATTTGATGAATATGCTTCACCTCAAAAATCTAGATCCATCAGAGCCACAAGGGCGGAGACTTAAACCTTGACACGGCTATTAATAGGACGTGCTGGAGGGATAGATTCATCACCCAAAGACTCCCTATGCTGTGGAACAAAATCCCGGTACATGTAAGGCAGAGCACCTCGCTGGCCTTGTTCAAGAGAAATCTTGACCAATGGATGGGAGATCACAGATATACCCCAGGGATAACCTCAGTGTCACTGCTCGACAGAGGCACAGCAAAATAATGGGTATAGTTCCCCATACTAAAGGGGTGGCGTAAGCCACAAAACGATGGGCTAGGCTTGTAAATGCCCTCGGGCAGATAGCCTAGTATGAACCTATGAACCTATGAACTCTTTATTAACAGCTGTCTACAACTCCTCATCTGGTTGATAAAAATATGCCTGACCTGCATATAAAACTTATGGGACTAAAAACATTTTTAGTGCTTTTATCTTACTATCCATATCCCAAAAAAGAGCTTCTTCCAGTTTCTTGTTTTTTTATTATCTTTTGTGTAGTCTCTGCCAACATATCTTTTGTTACCATAACAGAATCCTTTTTAATCCATACTCCAAAGTACTTCATTTTGTCATATTCCCATAAATATGGTTATTGCTGATACAGATTCATGTGTGGGTACAAAGTTTACAACTATAGCCCTTGTTTTCTCTTTTAATTAATTTTATATCCTGAAAAGACTAGACGTGGTCTCAAAAATTTCCACAGTGTTTAGATGTCCTTTTCTGGTTTTATCATGTACAAAATAATATTGTATGCAAATAAACCCAACTTTTCTTGATTATCATTTCAGTTATATCCTTGAATTTCTGAGTCCATTATTTCCTTTGCCAATGGTTCTAAATATAGTGCAAATAACAAATGGGAAAGAGGACACCTGCCTTGTTCCTCTGTTCAGACACAAGTTAACAGAGAGGAACCCTCGCACTTTAATTTTTCCACTGATACTTCATATATCCTCCTAATTAACCTTATCATTGTATCAGGGAATGCAAATGCTTCCATCACCCTATTCATAAAATTCCAGGTTACCCTATTGAATACTTTCTGTTCATCAAGACCCACCAGCAACAGCAGTATTTTCTTACATTCTTCTTCTTCTCTCTGGATCATCATTGTTCTATTAATGCTGTCAAGCGTTTGCCTTCCCTCCACAGAACCACACTGATCAATATCTACCAATTTTAGCAACACCTTTGCCATTCTTTTAGCTATTATGGACACACACTTTATAATTATGGTTTAAAATTGAAATGAGCATATATGAAATTGGGTCTGATGTTGTTTTTTCCCTGTCTTTAGGTGTTAAAACCACCACAGCTTACTTCCAAGATGTTGATAGTTCCCTTTGTTTTAAAATACTGTTAAACAAAACCTTCCAGATCTTTATCACTTTCTCCCTTCTAGCTTCTAAGCTTCCATATGAATACCATCTATTTTTGGAGACTTTCCTGCAGCTTGATTATACGTCGTCTGCTTCTAACATTGGCATGCTCAAGTCTTCCATAAATGTTTTCATTTGTGGTCTTTCTTGATTTCCACGTTTCTCTGCACAACAGTCATTCTAAACTCATACATGTTATCCAGATACTCCCTTATTTTCTCTTTAGCACTCCACAGTTACACCTATTTTTGTTTTGTGAGATTCCCCTTATTCTGCAATACTTTAACCTTTGTCAGCCCCTCTCAGTAATTCTTGTTAATTCTTAACCATATATTTATTTTATTTCTACCCAATTTTTAAACTCCACTTTCATTTTATCCGACTTACTAGCCATAATGTCTGCAGAATTTCTGTCTTCATTAATAACACTCAAATAATTTCAACTACCCATTCCTTAGATTTCATTTCGACAGGTAGAAGGGGGAACCACTGGTATCTCATTTTTACTTTATTATCCTGCATTTTTATCTTGTTTTTTATTGGTGTATGATCTGAAATAGTTATTGCATGTATGTCGAAGATATTGATACATGATCTAAAATAGTTATTGGATGCGTGTCGAAGCTTTCAATTAAATGCACATGTTCCTGTGAAATATAATTACTGTCTAGTCTAGCCCAATTATTATACCTTGGGGAATATGTAAATTCTGTTTGAGTTCTTACTACTGAATTCATATCTTCCATACCAAATATTTTCATAAATTTCTTCAGAAATCTACCCTCTTTTGTCATATTTACAATACTCCCCTTTTCCTTGATATTCTGCTGATTAGACATCCTGAAATTTCTTTACCAAATTCACATGGTCGCTTCTTTCTAAATGTGTCCTCTGTAGCATTGCTATTTGCACTATGCATTTCTTTTTTTTTATTTTCTTATTTTTTACTTGTGCTCAGCATTTCTTAATATTTTTTACCTGTGAAGTCATTCACATTCCAAAATAATATGGATAGTGTAGCCATTATGATAAGAAGTTATTATACCCATCTATTATGTCAGCTTTTTTTTTAATATGTATTTCCAGATTTTGTGCTACATCCACCCACTAATGTTTGGCAGGTTGATCCTTTATACAGTGGTTTCTTGTTATTTCCATTTGAACCTATGTCACATTTTCATGACTTTTTATTTTAATGAAAAACATAAACACACCACAGAACACCCTCATAACCTGTTAAATTAAACACACAGAACGATATACATCTTCAAATAAAAGTTTAACTCTCCTGATAGAAAAGGTTGTCCCAAATCAACAGCTGTACCCACACTCATTACTTAACCTAAAATTAAGGTTATCCATGCTGAAGTGCATGATTACAGCCTGTGCTCCTACTTACACTAATTCATGTTTTATCTTTATTCCCCTCTTAGTTGTAAATAACAGTTTGTATTCTTTCACAAATACATTTTAAATAAAACTAAAATGTACACTGTTCTAGTAAATGAATTGCAATATTTAGGTACCAGGAAAAACGCTATTCCTTATTCACTTCCAGTAATTTCCAACTTTATTTTTTACTAAGCTGCTTGCCCTTGTACCTTTTAATTTTATGTTTCTCTCAGCAGTCAATGTCTGGAGCTGTTGAGATTTATTGCCTAAACCTGTATTCCGCTTGTCTCCATGGAAACATGAGCAGAATATACAGCTGCCTCCCAGATGCACACTTTTTAGCTCACACTGAACATCTCGCTCTTTTTTTTTTTTTTTTTGCTTAAGGAAAACTTTTCATTACATTCGCAGTGTGTATTTTTATAGCATAGATGCTTACACATGAAACTTGTTATTAGATTAAGCCAAGGGATTTAATCCAGACATTCACTTAAGCAAAAGTAAGAGAAAACATCTCAACCCTACATATATTATAATCTGTGCAATTTTATACCCCATCCCCCAGCCCAACAGCTCAAGGTTACAGCATATTAACTTGAACATGCTTTTGTCCAACCTTTCTGCTCTTTTTAGATTTTAATGCCTACATTTCTTAAATTAAAAAAAATATATATTGGTTTAGTATTTTTCTCTCTCACAACAATTGGTAAAATGTTTTACTATGTAACATGTAATTTGTATTATGAAATGTTTTATACAAATACTGTTATGAACAGAAATCGCTTTACTTATTTTTTCCAATCATTAATGACATAAAGTGGATATGTACCTTTCACCCCCCACAAGTTTAACAAAAGTCATCAAAAGTCCAATATTTTTCTTGTAAAGCTAAACTTCACAAACATGAGTGACAGTTTAATATCTCACATTTATTCACTAATTTCATTGTTGTTGGTCTTCTTCCGTTTCATCTCCATGTCCCAACTCCAGACCTTGGTTCAAGTCCAAGGTACTCCTGATTCTTCTAGTCAATTCCTGTGTTTTTTTCTTTCTCTTAAGTATTTTCCTTTGGAATATTAGAAATGTTTCACTGGCAAGTCTCTCTGAGCTTTGTAATCAGAAGAATGATAAGCAGTGTCCCCTTTTGTTTTATGTCTCACTTTTTGTTGGAGAAACTTTTGTATTTTCCTCTTTAGTCTGTTCTCCACCAAAAAATGACCATCCAGGAAAAATATGAAGACAGCTGGATATAGCAGCTTGAATCTCATACCTGTCTCTTGACATTCCCTGATTGCTGGAATAAATTTTTTTCTTTTGTGCCTGGTCTACATTGAATAATCATTTTCCATGAGCACTCTGCTGTCTCCAATTTTTAATACTTTGCTCTTTTGCCACAGTTTTGTCAGGATATAGTCTTTTTGCTGTAGGTTTGCATTTTGACTAATACAGGTCTTGACTGCTTTCTCATGGCTAATTTTAGAATATTCATATGGTGACCCCTTTCAATTAACAGTTCATACTGTGGAATACCAGTCCAGTTGCTTACTTGTGCTTTCTTAAAATTGATAGTCTGTTTCTTCCAAGTTCTCTGGTAAAGCAGAAAATAGCAAACATTTCCCCACATACTCTTGTCTTCTAATGCTACCATTTTTTTGAAACATCTTTTCTTGGACAGTCTCATACTCGGCCAGTCTTTTCTTCATTTCGAACTCTGATTTTTTGCAGTTTTATTAGCTCATTTGAATACTTGTTTTAAGCCTCTTCCATTTTCCTAGTCTTTTGTTGTTTGAGTTGATATACTCCTTCAGTGTTTCATTTATTTCAGTCAGCTGTGCTCACAGTTGACTTATTTTTTTCCTCTAGGTTACTGGAAGGCATATTTTGCACCAGAGCTGGAGCTTGAATTGCTTTTTGCTGAACAGCTGCAGAATTCTTCAATCATTTTTTTTCACTTCACCTTTTCTTGTCGATTTGTCTTTTAGGCTCTCTCAATTTCCTCTTTACTGGCATCCAGGCAGTGTACTTGCTAGCCAGTAACTGATTTTTTCTAAAAGCAACAGAGTTCATGGCCCTTGTCTTTCAGTTTCTTCTTTTACACTGGAAGAGCTGAAGTTAAGCTATTGATCAGTCAACAGCCATCTTAGAAAGTCCTTTTCACCTGTAGTTTTGAATGTTGGTTTTAGTTTATGTAAATAAAGTGATTTCGTTTTTTTCTAAGAAACAAAAGAAACAACAAGAAATTCTTGAAAAAACTTTTTCCAAAAGTGTAGAATCTTGATGTGTGTAGCATGAAGTGCTCCTTGCTGTAAATATTTGCCCTTGTACAGTTGAGGTATACTGCTGACAATAATATAGTATCACCACACAGATTATTCTACTTTTCTGCTCTGTTCATCTGATTACATTTTTTCGTTCATTCCAAGACCCCAGTCTTGTATTTTAATTAGCAGTTATGGGAAGACTGCATTTCTGCATTATTCTGCACTTCTGCTCCCACAAATAAAATTACTTGTAAAAGCTATCCATTTGTATTTTAAACCTTGCTGGGCCATAGTCTTGTAGTTTAATTCACAGTTGTGACAGAACTCTGTGCCTTAGTCATTTATTATTGCATTTTTCCATAAACAGTGTCAGTGGCAAACCTCTGCATAGTCTGGTACCTTAAACTGTAGTAGAAACTCAATAGTGAGAGAATTGTCTCTGCGCAAGTTTACGCTTCAGAGCTTTTATATTTTACTTATCATTTACTTGCTTGCATTCTGCCTGTCCCATCCTCCACTAACATGTTAAGCTAAAGTTTCTGAAAGAGCTCCATTTGTTTGACTGGATGCCTCTGTAGCTAGCCTGCTATTCCAACACATAGCTACCTCCACCCAGTGTCTCTTATACAAGCATTGGAGAGGTGTGGAACTGTGAGTAACCAGGTTTTCAACAAAAAAAAGAAAGCAAATTAAATGTATTTTAGTTATTTCAATTCTTATTAAATACTTAAGGCTGCCTTATAGTGATCTGTGTGGTGGTTATACTTTGTACCTTTCATTGCCATTGACTGTTGTATAAGCTATTTATATACTCTTGCCACCAATTGTTTTCCATTGATCCATAATACTTAGTGTCCATGCAGCAAAATATTGCTGTTGAGTAAACCTCCTTTACTAGATATTGTCTCCTGCTCATCTTCCTGGAGCTCAGCAAAGCTTGGAATCCAAATCTACATTCCAGAAGTGTTTTATTTGTATCCAGAGTCGTCCAGACAAAGTTGAGTACCTTTGATTGTTAAACTGCACTTGTTTTGACTGATCATTAGTTTCCTGCTTTTGTGTGTGCATTTCACAGATGGGGGGAGTGTTCTTCCTCTCACTGTTACTGCTGTTAGACTGTCTTAAAATTGCCTTCAGCACAGGATTTCCAGTTAGTTGTTAAAGTGGCTTATTTCAGCATTGCATCTGTGGGTCTGTTCTCTGTTTTTTTACATTAAGAGGATTGGATTTATTCACCTTGTGGCAGGAGGAGTTTGCCTGCTGTATCTTAGTTGGGCAATACACAAAAGGACTCATTGTGTAGTCATCTTATTGGTCAAAGGGCTCATCATTTAGTTTTCTGTTTTTTCTGTGCTGCTATAAATTTTGCACGTTTATGTGGGTTAGCAATGCCCTGTACAGTGGCAAACACCTTGAAAGCAGAGTTACCGCGTAGAATAGTCCATGAAACTGTAACCTGTAAAGCAGCAATATCGTTCAAATACCTTGTGCACGGACAAGCTTAGAGCAGCTAATTAGGCGTTGAGTGAAAGTTCCTACAGATTTAGTGGAATTCAGTATTATGTAAACATTAAAATTAGTAGACTTTAGTACTGTTAGCGTAATCTGCCACAGTAAAGCACCGTTATTAGTCTGCAACAAAAAAACATCCTTTATAGCCTTCTAACCTCAATACACACTCCCTTGTAGCTCATAAATCAAAGGACTGGACAAGTATGTATCTGCAATTTCTCACTTCTCTCTAGTCAGCTTGATGGATAATGGCATCTTGAGATAATGTAGGAATTGTCTCATATTTACTGACAACCACTTAATGCTTAAGAAGCAAGTACAGTTGACACTGGAGGCTAATCTTTTGCATACAGCTGCATATCAGGTTGTCGAAACCATGCACACAATACACACATAGAGTAACATGTGCTGAGGCCTTTAACAGCAGTCTTTTTAAACAACACAGATTACCTAGACCACCACTTGTCAAAGCTATGCCTCAGCAAGTCCAAAGGCACTCAGAAAAATCAACGCCTAACAGTACACATACTGTCCCTCTCAGAGGAGCCCCAAACACTAAGCCCTTAAGGCAAGCAAACACACTTCCTAGGACTCTCGTCTTAGGGGACTCCATTGAAGGATACACTGATGCCCCAATAACCAGACTGAACAAGGAGAGGATAAGTGTCAGTTGCTTGTCTTGGAGCCAGGATTCACCAAATCATGCACGCACTTGAGTCACAGGGACTAGTGTGATTCCATCATAGTCCATGTAGGTGGAAATGACCTGAAATGTACTTCCCTGGATTATATAAAGAGAGACATTATGGAGCTTTCAGTCTCAGGCTAGTATGAGCCTAGAATTGAGCAGCATATTACCATCACCGAAGATAATGCCACAATATGAGCAAAAAATTATGGATTTCAACAGCTAGCTGTCAGTTTAAGGGCATCATTTGTCAGCTTGGGAGGACATGGTCAAGAGACCATGTTGCTTTGCCAAGGATGGTTTGCACCTTTTTACTCTAGGCTTTTGAATACTAGCTAAACATTTATCCACCCCCATAATGCCTTTTTTAGGCAATGCCAAATTGACAAACCTACCGACATAACAAAATGAAATCTTCTGAATCTCAAGGTCTTGCTGCTCAGTGCCAGGAGCCTAAATAAAATAAATAAAAAACATACACTCCCTCCTCACACTTGAGAATGTGGATATCTGCACAGTTACTGAGACATGGTTTAAAGAGTCAGAGAGTACCCCAGCAGTGCAAGGTTTCAGTGTGTTCCACACTTTTATATCAGTAGTTGCACAGACAAGGGCTAAAAGTGGGGTAGGTATGTCCAATATACATCCATAACAAGCATACCTCTAGGGTGGTCAGACAAGATGACATGCTAGAGTTCTTCCACATGCAGATCACCAAAGACAAAATCCCATACCATATCCTAGCCAGCTGTAGGTTACCCTCCATGTCCCAAGAAGCTCACAATGCATACTTGGACTTCATGGAGAGACACTTACCATGCAACCTAACAAACCTACTCATGGGAGACTTTAATTACCACTCTGTAGACTCAGAATCTTACATGGCCTCAAATCTACAGGCAGATAGATTTTTAGACTTTGTAAGTACAAACACCCTTGACTAAATGTGAAAATGACACAAGGAATGCTGAGAACAAATCACTTTATGACGCAAAGCTTTCGGGTATAAACCCTTTCTCAATACTAAATACATACATTTACACAAAGCAACTGCTTTTATACAGGCCTAGTAGTCATGTGACTGCAGCCAAAGTCACATGACCTATTCAAATGTGCAATTTAAAAAATTATTTAAAGAAACATACTGCAAAAAAGCATTTGTCAAAAAAGCATTTGTCAATAAAAAAATGGTTACACATATGCATATATATGATCAAATTTCATAACAATATAAATCTAATTCTAGCACATAAATATACTTAATCATAAGAATATAAAAATATAAAAATGTATATATATACCTATATGTTTAATACAAACTCTAGAAACATTAAAACATAGGTGTACACATACATGTACACAACAAATGCACACATTAACATCAATGTATAAACATACTAATGTGCACAAGTTAATAAAATCATCATTTCAACCTACGTTGTAATCCAGCAAGAATGGGTTTAATGCTTACTATACTGTTAAGGCCAGGATCATATATATGCATATGTGTAACCATTTTTTTATTGACAAATATACCCGAAAGCTTTGCGTCATAAAGTGATTTGTTCTCAGCATTCCTTGTGTGATTTTGGATCTTTTTGCAGTTTGTCTTTCTACCATTAGTATTACTCTGCTGGACTGTTGAGTAACTATATCTGGTAGCCTTTTTTGCAGCCTGTTACCTTTATTGGAACTATGGAATCACTGCATTCGATATTCTCACATGAAGTTAATCCTTTGTTGGATTTTGTTCCTGTTATGGCTCCTGAAAATGGAACGCAGGTTACTTTGGACAACTCTTCTAAAGGTGACATTGATACTTTTAACTACAAAATTGCATTGCTTGAACGTAAAGTTGGTTCATACAAGCGTTTTCAGTGGCAGAGGTTTAGCTTCTCTGCATACCTTAAAATGGGGATAGTCCCTCGTGGACTAAGAATATTGAAAATGCCATCCTATGGGAATGTGTACCCTGAACTCCTCAAAAGGTGGCAGCAAATGAATTTGAAGCTAAGCTTAGACTATATGTCACTAATGAATGAGCATTTTATGTCTGTTGAGCAAGATTTAAAGACTGAAATTATTAAGTTAGATGAAGAGCTGAAATCACTTGTATGTTTTTCAGAGATGTCATCTAAATATAACCATCTATTCATTAAATTTCGTGAATTAGATGACAAGCTTGAATTAGTTAAGAAAAGAAAACTTTCTCGAGACATTAATGATTTTAAAGTGGGTCATATCTTCTCTTGGCCCAGGAATGACCCACGAGAATCAACTATGGTAACATCTAATAAAATCACAGTGCAAAAACTTTTGCTGGTACTTCTATTAGGGCACTAGATGTATTTCAGCCCTTTGATTCAAATTTGACTGTTGGCCAATTCTGTACAAACAGACACTGTCACTTTAACTCCTTCTGAGTCTGTAACTATTGCCTCTTCTAGTAGCGTGAACACTGACGCTGTAATGACGTCCGCTATGGACACCTCATCAACTGCTACCCTGAACTTGGTACCGGATGTGCAGCATGCTAGTAAAAAAACGCATCAGTCGACTTTAAACTTCACAGAGAAGCGGTTTCAGTTAGAGAAACCGGAACGTGTGCAGGACTCTTTAAACAAGAGGGAACCATTATCGATGAAGCAAGAGACTTCCTCAATGAAACGCAAGTACGACAGTCCGTCGAGACAGGGCAAGAATGCCCGCAAGTAGTGAGGGGTATTTTAAACCTCTCATCTTTTGTTTTGAGTGACTCCCATGTGTCCCTTCTTTCAAAAGGGCTGAGCTTTATACCTATGACTAGTTTAGATTTAGTTGATATTATTACCGACTTGAAAATGTTTGTGAGAAATTTAAATTTAAAAATTTTGTTTAATGTTAGTACTGTTTCTAATAACATTCCTAGAAAACGTAGTGTTTTTATACCTGTGAATACACCTATTACCACTGCTTTTTGCAATGTCTGTGAAGCTGATTTTAGGCAACAATTTAATGTCTGTGATAGAAAATTTACTTATAATTTAACCTATGAGCAACATCTTGCCTTGCAGAATCTTAAAAGGAATAGTGAAATCATTATTAAGCAGGCAGATAAGGGTGGAAGCATTGTGATTATGGATAGAGCTTGCTATAATTCATCAATGGATAAGCTAGTAATGGATACTTTGTCCTTTAAAAAAATTAGTTTTCTGGATGTAAAGAAACATATTACTGACGTTAATTTACATGTTTATGACATGCAATTTAATAATAATATTAGTTTGGAATTATTTAACTTTTTTTCTGTACCCTGTCCATCTATACCTCAGTTATACGGACTTCCCAAAATACATAAGTGTTTGTCAGACCCTCCCATGAGACCCATCGTCTCTGGCAATGGGTGGGTAACCGAACCTGTTTCAGTTTACCTTCAGAAACAATTGTTTCCTTTTTTGGATAAATGTAATTATGTTTTGAAAGATACTGGTGATTTTCTCTCCAAACTTTCAAAGTGGTATTACAGTAAACCGTGTAATCTGAATGATTTTCTATTTGTTACCTTAGACATTGTATCGTTGTTTACTGTTATCCCTAATTCGTATGGCATAGAGTCCATCAGGAAGTTTTTGACTACTGAAAAATCTTTAGTAAGTGATTCTATTCAAAATATATGTCAATTGTTGGACCTAGTACTTAGCCATAATGTTTTTATTTTCAATCAACAACCGTATTTGCAGGTCAACGGGGTCGCCATGGGCACCCCGTGGCCAATACATATGCAAATCTTGTACTGCATCAGTGGGAATTAGATAATTTACATGATGGAAAAAAATTTTTTGACACACGGGTTGTGTTCTATCAACGGTTTGTTGATGATTGTTTTTTAATTTGGAATGGATCTAGGGACAGTTTAGAAGAATATCTTGTACACTTGAATAACACGACATCGTTTTTGAAGTTTAAGTCGACCATTACTAGTAAAGAGGCTTCCTTCCTTGATGTTAACATTTTTTGCAAGGATGGAATATTGGGCACTTCTGTTTTTAAGAAGGAGACATATGTGGGTAGATATGTGCATGCGGACAGCATGCATGCCCCGCATGTCTTTCGAGGTGTGATTAAGTCTCAGTTCATTAGAGTGAGTAGGCTCAACACAGATGACATTGTCTTCAATGAACAGTTAAATGACACATTTAAGGATTTTGTTGATTGTGGTTATGCATTGTCTATTTTAAATGAGATGAAGAATCAGGTATCTAATAATAGGCATTCATTATATGCCCCATATTTCAGGAATTATAATCTTACGAACCCTGATGTTGTGATAAATCAAGTTGTAAACTCTACTGTGCAAAGATTTAGATATGTGACTGGTTTTGCAAGTAAGGTTTCCCTTGTTAAACGAACTATCTATAAGTATTGGCCTATTTTAATGGCTTCCCTGAGCTTACAAAATTGTTAAGTGATAAGCCATTCTTCAGCTTTAGGAATATGAAAACCCTCAAAAGTATGTTATGCTACAAAGATTTCCGCCCTTCCTTGAATTTATGCTTTGATAGACCCATCTACTCTACATTTAATTTTGGTACATATGCATGTCTAAACTGCTCCTGTTGTTCAGACTTGATCAGATATGTGGAATCTAATAGTTATGTGCATACGATCACACATCATACATACACATTTTCTGTAAGAGCTACTTGTACTACTACCAATGTGGTGTACATGGCATCATGTTCTGTATGTCCTGCATACTACATTGGTAAGACTACACGTAGACTCAAGGACAGGATTATTGAACACAAGTCGGAAATCAGGAGGCAGTATACTCAGAATGCCTTGTATAAGCATATTGAGACTTGTGGGGACAGACATACATTTAGATTTAGAGTTATTGATTTGGTGATTCCCTCACTTAGATGTGGTGATATTAATAATTTTCTTGAAACTAAAGAATATCAATGGATAGTACGTTTGGGAGCTGATAGTCCTCCTGGCCTTAACAGTACAGTAAGCATTAAACCCATTCTTGCTGGATTACAACGTAGGTTGAAATGATGATTTTATTAACTTGTGCACATTAGTATGTTTATACATTGATGTTAATGTGTGCATTTGTTGTGTACATGTATGTGTACACCTATGTTTTAATGTTTCTAGAGTTTGTATTAAACATATAGGTATATATATACATTTTTATATTTTTATATTCTTATGATTAAGTATATTTATGTGCTAGAATTAGATTTATATTGTTATGAAATTTGATCATATATATGCATATGTGTAACCATTTTTTTATTGACAAATGCTTTTTTGACAAATGCTTTTTTGCAGTATGTTTCTTTAAATAATTTTTTAAATTGCACATTTGAATAGGTCATGTGACTTTGGCTGCAGTCACATGACTACTAGGCCTGTATAAAAGCAGTTGCTTTGTGTAAATGTATGTATTTAGTATTGAGAAAGGGTTTATACCCGAAAGCTTTGCGTCATAAAGTGATTTGTTCTCAGCATTCCTTGTGTGATTTTAAATGTGAAAATGCCCATTACAGGCTCCCAACATACTGGACCTCGTGCTCAGAAATATGGGAGAATGCTGCTCCCCACCATGCCTCTCCCTCCCTTGTAAGGTCTGACCATATAGCTGTCTCCTTAAAAATCAAAATTAACTCCATAATCCCATTAAAACCAGTAACAGTTGGGAACTTTTCCAAGGTAAATTACTTGTTACTAAGTGATGGTTTGTCAAACTTCAGTGCCTCTCCAAACCCAGAGAACACAGCAGCCAATGCTGAATTGCTCTCAGAAACGCTGTAGAGCCATGTCAGTGGCTGCATAGAGGCTGCTATACCCATCAGAAGTAAGCCCAAGACTTGCCCCAGAAAGGAATCTCCCTGGTGGCATCCCAAATTGAACAGGATATACAAGAAAAAGGTAAAAACTCTCTCATCAAAGTAAATGGGTAACTGAGAGGGGCTAATTAGGTCAAGCAAAGACAACTTTGAGGTTAAGATAACATTCCATGTGAAAGATAACCATAAGGCCTTTTACACCTATGTCAGAAACCTCCAGGGCAGTGCACAGCAGTGTGCTGAACTGGTGGTTAATAGTACCGCTTCATCAAGCCTGGTGATATAGCAAACCTGTTAGAGGACAAATTCAGTTCCAACTTTACCTTCCTCTCATCCCCAACAATACCAGCAAACATAACCCCTGCAACTATAGTAAGTCAGTACGTGCTCCCTAGTTAAAGTCAAGAACACATCCTCAGTGGGCCCTGATAACATTCCATGATGCCCCATGAGTACTTTAGGCTTTGTCAATACATTTACAGAACTAGGTGCAAGCCATTTTATAAGATGCTGAATAACTGCCAGGCTTATTGATAGGACCCAACAGCTTAAAATTGGTGAGGCCACCTCCACAAAGTGGCCAGTCACCGTTGGGAGTCCTCCAGGGCTCTCTGCTAGGCCCAGTCCTCTTTGGCATATACTTCTGAATGTCAAAGTCAATGTCAAAGACCTCTGGCTGACCAAGTTTCGCAGATGATTGCAAACTGGGCGGAGTCGTTGAATAGCCCCAAGATGAAAACACCCTTCAGAAAGGTCCAATACAGACAAATGCTTGGTACCAAAACCATGACTTAAAACTCGATATCAAGAAATGCATTATAGTACCTTTTGGGAAGTCTGTTACCTCAGGTAACTACTTCCTCAATAAATAGGACACTGAGAGACAGATAGGTTTCTCAGAGAATTACCATTCTCTAAAAACCAGCTTTCCATTCATGTGAAGTAGAGTTCCTCCCTATCCCTATTTAAGCACAAATTGGATCAGTGGATGGATAATTAGAAATTCACCCCCCAGTCTGACTCCAATGTCTCTGGTGGACAGAGACAGTAAATCACCCCTTATATAAATCATATTTGTGGGTCACATTGGGGTTGCACTGCTAGGCGTATAAGGGTCTTGGTGGTCTTTAGCCTAGTGTACACCTATGAACAGAGCTGAAGTATGACAAAGTATCTTCCATTTTCAGTATAAAGTACTTTAATGTAGAAATATTTGTACAACACATGCTAACATCTTTGTGACTTGTCTTGCTTTCTTTCTTTCCATTTCCAGTTTCCTGTTTATTTTGGTGGTCCTCTGAAAACACTGTGAAGCTTTTGCATTTCTGGGAAAATTTCATACTAATATTGGAGACAGTAGAAGAAAATCAGGTATGTCATAATTTGTTTCTGCAATTTGGCTTGATTGACATCTAGCTAGGAGAACACAGACTGGAAATTTTATACAGTACACCTCCAGGAAGCATCTCATGACATCCCACTTGTGCAGGGTTGATTAGTCTGCGTTTTGCACTGGTCAACTGGATTTGACTCAAACTTCTTGTCTTTACTGGCCAGCAGGGTGAAGGAAGGATTAAACAGCTGACGACCAGATCTCCTTCCTCTGTTGAGGCTTAGAGCTAGTTGCAGGCAGAACTTTACAGTTTTAGTTGCCAGAAGGATTTACTAAATCAAGGAAGCATTTAAATGTAGTTTTTGTTTAATTTTAAATTGAAAAATATTTTGTATGATATTGCAGATAAGACCGTTATAATGGAATCTGCCCCCCCTCCCTCTTTTTGCATGTTAATCGGAAAATAGATGTTCAAGTTTTGAAGCCTGTAGAAATATAGACCACCAGTGGATGGGTAATCTGAAATTCACCCCTGGGCTGACTCCTATGTCTCTGGTGGACAGAGGCAGTCAGTAAATTACCCCCATATAAATCATATTTGTGGGTCATATTTGGGTTGCAGAAGGCATTTGTTGATTCTGTTTGCTAAGTATTATGTGTTTTGTAACAACAGTGGATAGAAGATACATTTCTAATATAACAGATCTGAAAATCAGCCACACCGAAAATCCACTTCTCTAATATTGGAACAAAAACTCTTGCAATAAAAAAACAACAGTTCAGCTGACTTCTGTCACCATCCTGAAAGCTGATGACATTGTCAAATCTTATCGAGCCAGGATCCCCTTATGCCAAGCCATGCCAACATTCTTTTGACGAGTTACCTGATGAGCCTGTCTTTTCTGGTACCCAGTAGACCTTATGAAAAAATTGTGATACTGCTATGTTCCTGTGGGATTAAACATTTTATTGTACTGTTCTTTTCTTTGTGGATTTAATAGAAATTCTATAGGATGCTCAGGTTTGCATGTATACATGCATATTGAGTTGACATGAGAGTTCCAAATTCCATTTTCTTAATTGTGTCATGAGTTGAACCCGCGGTGCAAGTTTTAGTACAGTTAGATAATTTTGAAAGAGACTTTTTGCTTGATAACAAAAGATCTGAAGTAGGATATTCATTTGTCTGCAACCTGTGGGTTATGGATCCGATATCGGATCCGAACCAGCATGGTTTATCCAGCTATGGATCCGAGCTCTTAGCTCCTCCCCTCACCCATAATGCCCTGCTCTCCCTACATGACCTCAGATCTAGTTTGCCGCGCTGGTAACCAGTTGGATCGTCTGAGCTCTTCAGCTAAGTTCTATAAAAAACTCTTTTAAAGCTTTAAATTGCTTTTTTGTAGTTAAATTTGTGTGATTGTGTTAGGTTTCCTTTAGTTTTTTGATACTTTTGGGTTTAAATTGTTACATCTAAAATTTTATTTTAATTCCCTCCCCTTGCTGGTTCGGAGTTTTGTTGAGTGTGTTGTTTGGGGCCTTGTGTGTGTGCTAGTTTAGCACTAATTGTTTGTCTTTTTTTATTTGGTTTAAAAAAAAAAGACTTCAGTTATGTCAGAAGCCCCTAAGGCAATTTTCTCGAAGTGCACCGAGTGTGGCCATAAGCTTTCCCCTGCTGATGGCTACACTCGGTGCGTTCGATGCCTTGGGGTTGAACACCTCACTTCTGGATGTTCCATTTGTGCAGGGTTCAACCCCAGGGCATTGAAGGAGCGGAGGTCGAAGCTAGTCCTGGCGGGACTTCTGCCCCCTGACTCGGCTTCGGCCTCCGCTCCTGTGGTGGGTACTGTTGCTACAGTTCCCTCCTCGCCTGCTCCCCCTCCTCCACCTGGGACTCAACCTCCCGCTGCTGGGTTGGAGGACAGGGAAGCAAGAAAAAAGGACTGGAGAGAGAAGCACCACAAGCGGTGGGCCGAGACCTCCGTTTCGGCCCCGCCAGCTAAGCGGGCTTCTCCGGCCTCCTTGGCTGCTGGCTCCCCCCCCCCCTCGGCTCCAGTTTGCTTTTCACCGGGGCCTGAGGAGGAGGAGACCCGATCTCCGTCGAGGCTATCGAGGAGGCACTCAAGGCCTACCTCGGTAGCCTCTTCGAGGTCTACGTATAGCCTTTCTGACGCCGATCTGGACCGGATGATGAGAAGGTTCATCCAGGCCCAGATGCAGATGGGAGTGCTCCTGCCCCTCCCCCCCCGGGGGGAGCTCGACCCCATTTTTCAAGCCCATAGCTCCTTCTCCGACCCGCTACCCGGGTTCGGAGCGTTTGGAGCCGGGCAGCTTCGGAGCCGGGGGTGGGTCGGCGCCAATAGTACTAGGTACTTCGGATCCGACCCTGCCCTCGAGTGTTTCGGATCCGACCTCTCAGAGCCTGGCTCCGAGCTTCAGATCCGGTGGACTTAGTGTGCCTTCGGCGCCGTCTGTGTCGGAGCGCACTGGTCCCTCGGATCCGAGTGTCTCGGGGCCGGCTCCGATCCACTCTTTGGATCCGAGGGGGAGCCGACTTTCGGATCCTTTGGTCGAGGCTGGCTCCCCTTCGGCTTTTGATGTAGTGGAGAGGGCTCTGTTGAGGGCTTCCGGACCCCCGGCACTTGCTTCGGCTCCTTCCCGCGCTCCATCTGCACTGGGTCAGTGGCTCTCCCCCCCCCTTGGCTCCGGTCTGCTTTTCACCGGGGCCTGAGGAGGAGGAGACCCGATCTCCGTCGAGGCTTCCACCATCCGGCCACTGGGACAGCCCGCTTCAATGCCCCAAGCTGTTCCATTGGAACAAGACACTGCTTGCGAGGGCTCCTCGGACAGCCCCCCCCCGAGGAAGCACCTCGCAAGCATACGTGTAAAAGGAGGCACATAGACTCCCCCGAGTCTTTAACAGAAGAAACAGATTTGGAGGAAGGGGAAGGCTCCCCAAGATCACCCCCCGAGGATGTCTCCTTTGGAGACATCATGGAAATGCTTCGCATAAGGGGTGGGTGGTCTGCCCCCAAGTCTTCCTCGGACGAGTCCGTGTTCTTGGAGGCATTCGAAGCAGGCCCATCTACCTCTTGGGTGTCCCCTCCTGCCGACCCCCTGGTGGACTTTATTACCATCAGGGCGTGGAAGGAACCGGACACAGTGGAGCCAATCCCCAAAAGGCCAGACAGAATCCTTAGCCCCCCTGCAGACCGTGCCCACTGGAGTAAGGGGCCTCCGGTAGATGCCATGTTGACGGCAGCAGCCACCAAGAAGGAACTCGCCCAGGAGAGTCCCTCAGTCCATCCTCCGAGCAAGGAGTCTCGGATGATGGACCGCTTGGGGAAGCGAATGTTTAGTTCAGCGACCTTCTCGGTGAGGGCGCTCAACTATCTGGCACATGTTACCAGGATGCAGCGCGATCTTATTAAAGAATACGCTGCATCCCCCCCAGAGTCCATGTCGGAGGAGGACAAACTTTTGCACTCCACCCGTATGGCCACTCTTCGATCCGTGACGAATACCTCTATGCAGTTGCTGTCCCATGCTACTGAGGGAGCCGCTAGAGCTGCAGGAGTAGGCCTAGTCACTAGACACCAGGCCTGGCTCCGTCATTGCGATTTCATGGAGCCCTTCAAGGCATCCTTCGCGAATGCCCCCTTTGATGGTTCTGCCCTTTTTGGCAAAACGGTTTGCGACACCTTGACCCAGAGCGAAAAGGATGGGAAGACGCTGTCTGCCGTCGGAATCCGCTTCTCTGTGCCCCAGAGGTCCTACTCTAGGAACCAAAAGGGCCAGAAGAAGATGTGGTACCGGAAGTCGCATCAATCCCAACCCTCTCCGGACAACCAGTCCTTCCGTGGCAGAGGAGGACAGGGAGGACGCCGCCCCAGGGGCAGAGGGGCTCCCAGGAATTTCGGGTCCAGAAAACCTTTCTCTGAACGGCCCGCGCAGCAGCCCTGAGGGGTTGCCCCGACTGCTCCACTCTGGAGGCAGTCGGGGGACGTTTTTCGGAGCACCTAGCGGCATGGGAGTCCATAACATCAGACCGCTGGGTCCTCCGCATTATATCCAGAGGATACAAGATCCCCTTTCATCACATTCCAAAATTAAGATCCCTCCACGACGTTCCACCCGGTCAGTGGGAGGCCGCTTCAGCAGAAATTGGCCATCTGCTGGGAAAAAGAGCCATCCAGCCCATCCCCCACCCCAGACCAGATCGGATCAGGGTTTTACTCCAGGTTCTTTTTAGTGCCAAAAAAGATGGGGGACCAAAGACCAATTTTAGACCTGTCCCTGTTAAACCTGGCAGTTCCCAAGGAGAAGTTCTGGATGGTCACTTTGCAATCCATCCTCCCCCTCTTGGGAGAGAATCACTGGATGTGCTCTATAGACCTCAAGGATGCGTACTACCACATACTAATGGACAGGCGCTCCAGGAGGTTTCTTCGCTTCCGGCTGGGAGCCAGTCGCTACCAGTTCAGGGTTCTTCCCTTTGGTCTTACCACAGCCCCCAGGGTGTTCACCAAAGTATTAGCAGTGGTTGCGGCTCCCCTGAGGCTTCAGGGGGTGCAGGTCTTTCCGTACCTGGACGACTGGCTTCTTACCACCCCAACAAGGCATCTACTATCCTTGGCGCGAGACTCCTTTCTTCATCTAGCTCCCCGCCTGGGCATCACAATAAACGTAGCAAAATCCAACCTGGCCCCTACTCAGTTGATAGATTTTATAGGTGCCAGGTTAGACACGAGGGAGTTAAGAGCCTTTCTCACAGCCGACAGAGTTCGGAATCTGCGACTCCAGGTGCGGGCCATCCTCCACTCCAGCTCAGTTCCGGCGGAATTGGTCCTGAGGGCTCTAGGGTCCATGGCGGCAGCGATATCTCTTCTTCCACTCGCCAGGTTCAACATGCGGGTCCTTCAGTGGACACTTCAAGTTCAGTGGTCTTACCTTGCTCTACCTCTGCATCATCCCATTGCGATCAGCAAGGCTTGCAAATGGTCTCTCTTGTGGTGGCTCCATTCACAGGATCTCCACGGAGGCCGCCCTTTTTGTGCTTCTCCCCCTCTCGCCACAGTGACCACGGACGCCTCCCGCCTCGGGTGCGGGGGGCATTTTGCAGGCCGCACGGTCCAAGGCACGTGGAACGACTCAGAGACCTCCCTGCATATCAATGTTCTAGAGATGAGAGCAGTGCTCTTGGCGTTGCGAGCACTTCAGGACTTTCTTCCCCTTGGAACAATTGCGATTCAGCCAGACAACATGTCGGTGGTCTGGTACATCAATAAACAGGGGGGAACCAGGTCTTATCCTCTATGTCGGGAAGCCATCAGAGTGTGGGAATGGGCGATATCCACCAACCGCTTTCTCATCGCAATGCATATTCCAGGTCGGTCCAACATCCTTGCGGACAAGCTCAGTCGCACCATTCTCTCCCCGTACGAGTGGTCTCTCAATGCTCAAGTAGCGAAACGTATCTTTGCATGGTGGGGAACTCCTTGTTGCGATCTCTTTGCGTCTCCCTTAAACACCAAGTGCAACAGTTTTTTCGCTCTAATCCCTCCTCCAGGGGATTCCCCAAGAGACGCTCTGGTTCATGCTTGGCCTCCCGGTCTTCTTTACGCTTACCCCCCTTTGCCTCTGATGCTCCAAGTTCTTCAGAAAGCCTCTCGGTTGGGGTGCAGAATGATCCTCATTGCCCCATTCTGGCCTCGACAGATCTGGTTCTCTTACCTAAGGTCTCACTCGGTGAATCCACCTTGGATTCTAGATCCCATTCTGGATCTGATATCACACCCATCGAACCTACCAACTCCGAATCTGGGCAACCTGAAGCTAACTGCTTGGCTGCTCCAGTTCCACTCCTAATTAGGACTCCCGGTATCTCGTCCCCTGTTAAGGCCATCCTGGTAGCGGCTCATAAACCATCTACCAGAAAAGTTTACCGCAGTAAATGGAAACGATTCTCCATTTGGGCGGAGCGGCAGGGTCTAGATCCCTTCACAGTTCCCCTTCCTCTGGTGCTAGACTTCCTAACCACTCTTTTTAATGATGGTGCCAGTAGTTCAACGGTTAAAGTGCAGCTTGCGGCCATTTCACACTATCATGTTGGTCATGACTCTGGACCTCTTATGTCCGCCAAATTATGTAAAATCTTCCTAAAAGGCACCTTTCTCCTTAGACCCCCTGTCAAGCAGGCGGTTCCACCGTGGGATCTTTCTTTGGTTCTTCAGGCCTTGACCGCTCCCCCCTTCGAGCCTGCGGCTACAGTAGATCTTAAATTCTTGTCCCTCAAGACTGCTTTTTTAGTAGCCATTACTTCGGCCAAAAGGGTTTCGGAACTTCAAGCCTTATCCATGAAGCCTCCTTACTTGGTCTTCCATCCGGACCGCGTATACCTCAGGACCAATCCCTCCTTTTTTCCTAAGGTAGCTTCAGAAGCAAACATTAATCAGTCCATTAACCTCCCTGTTTTCTTTCCTAAATATCAGAACAAGGGTGAATACAAGCTGCATTCCTTGGATGTTCACAGGCAGCTTCGTTTTTATCTTAACAGGACAGCTGGTCATAGGCAATCCGACCAGTTGTACATTTCCTTTGCCAAATTCAATTTGGGTAAACCAATTTCCAAAGTCTCCTTGTCACGATGGATTTCGCAGTGTATTCTTTTAGCTTACCAAGCTTCTGGGAGGCCCGCACCGGAGGGAGTCCATGCCCATTCGACCCGGTCAGTTTCTACCTCAGCGGCCTTTAAAGCTAGGATTCCTCTGGATGATATTTGTTCAGCAGCCACTTGGGCTTCATCCCATACCTTTATTTCTCATTACAAGCTGGATATCACATCTAGAGGTAGAGCATCCTTTGGCTCCGCGGTGCTCCGGAATATCCTTCCATGACGGCCCCCCAAGATTCAGGTAGCTGGGGACTCTGTCCCACAGGTTGCAGACAAATGAATCTCCTACTTCAGATTTAGAAGTTATGTACTTACCATAACGTTCCATCTGAGTAGGTGGATTCATTTGTCTGCAACCATCCCGCCCTCTTATCCCCCTGGCCTTGTCAGTTTCCTGCATATTATGTGTCACCCTTTCTAGGGTATTTTGATTCAGGGCAAACTCAATCTGAGGTCATGTAGGGAGAGCAGGGCATTAAGGGTGAGGGGAGGAGCTAAGAGCTCGGATCCATAGCTGGATAAACCATGCCGGTTCGGATCCGATATCGGATCCATAACCCACAGGTTGCAGACAAATGAATCCACCTACTCAGATGGAACGTTATGGTAAGTACATAACTTCTAATTATCTATGAACTTGGCAAAAAGAGATGTAATATTTACAGAAGGGGGTTTTAGGGTTTCTGTTACAGAAAAATAAGGAACCTTAAATTAGACTGGATATGTTTGATATCTGCTTAATTGATGTTATCATTCAACTGGAAAGGGAGTCTTTAGCCAGCTGAGAATATTATTTTTAATAAGATGAACTGAACATAAAGGAATTCATCAAGTTTAGTGTTATTGGCCAAAATATTATTTTTAACAAGTATATAGGTACATTTTCCAAATGGGGCTGAATATACTTCATAAGTGAATGAAATTGTTCAACATGCTAGTCCTAAAAATTATGTATTTTTTGAGAATGCATACATTTAAGGGATTCTTACTTTCAAGACTCAACTAAGGTTTATCGTGGGATCCTTGGGGACCTCCCCTAGTATAATTTTTTTCTAACTGCTGTGGTACCTTTGAATACCATGTGTAATTTGGAGGAAATATATATATTTTTTAAAGACAAAAAAAAAACGAGATGCAGCTGTAATAGTTATTCAGTGTAATATAAATGGATTTAAATTATGCTGCTTCTGAGCTGTTGAATGGATCTTGCTAGATACACATATAATGTGTTTTCAGTAGATTGAGCTTAGATGTTTGATCACTGTCTGTGGTGTGTGCATGTCTTACCATGTTTGAGTTGGGTTCTTCTTACCTCATAAAAACATGATGGGTGTTTTCTGCTTCAAGAATGAAAGTTACTTGGTTCAAACCCAGCTTTCCCTGTTGAGCTTGAGAGGAGTGTCAACAGAGTGCACCCACAACTGAATGCAGTCATGGGTAGTTGCACATGCTCAAGGTGGTACCTATTTTGGGAGGAGTCATGTAGACCAACCACTTTAGCCATCGGCTGTGGTGAGCAATATCATCTAACTAGGAGAATAGACTGTGAGTTCTGTTATGGTTCTCCACTGGGTTATAGGTGATTTGGTTGTACCAATTAATGTAATCAAAAAAGTGACATGGATCTATCAGTGCTAAGAAGGTTGAGAATGCTGCCTTCTCCAGCCTATGTCAAGGACCCATGCTACCATTCGGAGATGGTTGCATGTTCCTTTTGGTCAGTGTATGTCCCCAAAAGCCCAGCAACCCTCAGTCAGTAAGCAGTAGGCTGACAAGTGTCCAGTTGTGCAACTTGAGTTACCCGAGTAGCTCTGTTGAATGAAAGGTGGATATAAAACCAATCAGCCTGCCAAAAAATAAATTATGGATTGCAACACTGAATGTAGGTTCATCGAGAGGATACAGCTTGGAAACCGATGACATGATGCTAAGGCGAAGACTGGCTAGGAAACAAGGTGGAAGGGCAGATTAGCAAAGTCACTTGTTACATGCATTGTGGAGAAATGTCTCTTGGGCTACTCATCTTGGTATGGAGAGAGAGAGACAAATCTCGAATGACTGGAGAGTATGTATTCTAGTGCTAGTGTACAAGAGCAAAGGAGATGTTCACAGCTGTGGAGCATACAGAAGTATCAAACTCCTGTCATTTCTAGATTTGGATCAAGTATATGACAACATCCCAAGAAAGCTAATTTAGGCAGACAAATGTTAATGAAATCATTTTGTTGTTACAGTAGAGTAGTTTACCTGAAAAGTAATTTCATTTCATTGTACAAAGATGTTTGCAATTCATTGTGGATCTATAGTAGTGGTATCACCTTTTTGACTAATTTTAATAGTATCATATGTTTCCTTCCATATTGTCCAACATAAAAGTATACATTTTCACAAAGGCAACTGTGGCAAAGTACTCTTCATTTCAGTCTTATTTATTTATTTATTTAACATTTGTTTACTGGGAAAGTCAGACTTGGAACGAAGCCAATTTTCAGCAGAGGCCCAGGAAGAAATGCTCCAGATGCAAGTCTTTGAAATGTGGAGGGAAACTAGAGCACCTGGAGAAAAGCCACACAAACACAGGAAAGACGTGCAGACTCCACACAGAAGCACTCCAGCCGAGAATCGAACCAGAGAACCTCTTGCTGTGAGGCAACAGTGCTACTGCTGCACCACTGCGCCTTCCAGCTGCACCACTGCTCAGTTTTTAGTTATGTTTTGGTGTATTTGTCAAAATTCACTTGGAATATCTTCTCATGGACTGTAATAAATTTATTTAGTTTTCATGTAGTTTCTGTATTTGAGAGATATGTTGGAGAAATGCTATTAGGTGAGTATTAAAGTGGTCCATTTTTAGTAAAGAAACTTTATTTTGATAATAACTTCCCAGAATTCTCTTAATTTTAGTTCAGCTGCATGAAAATGCTTATTAAGGATTTCATTATTAATTCAGGTAATTATAGTGACATGGTATAGATATTTTCAATGAGTTATATTCATGCATTCATATAAAAATTATCAGTAAAGAACAAATCATGTGCCTGCTGAAGATACTGCATACTTGTTTTTCCAGTAATTAATTTAATAGGCCCAGAAGAAATCTAATAATGTTATGTAGTCCTATCTCACCTACATTCTTACCCGTGGGTTCGGAGCCGAATATCGGCTCCGACTCGGCCAAACTTTTCTAGCTCGAAGTCTTCTATTGGCTGAGCTAAGCAGGTATCCCATGGTGCACTACTCCATATCTCCAGATCTCGTTTGCCGCTCGTGTAGCTCGGACGTGGTCTCTCTCTTGGCTGTGGCTAAGTACCTTTTTCTTGTCTTGAGAAAAAATTTTGTTTATAAACAAAAAGCTATTTTCATAGCTATTGTCTTTAATGTTGTTTAGGTTTTTGGTAGTGTGCTTGTTTTGTGGTATCCCGCTAGCTGTTCTCTTGGGCTAGGCCCGTTTCAGTTAGAGGACGTAGTCCTTTCGTCCTGTCTGTTCGTCAAACCGTTTAAATTAGAGGTTTGGTTTCTGTTCCCTTACCTTGTGGTCATTGACTGCTTTAGTTAGAGGTTTTTGACATAGTTTGTCTCAGTGTGTGTCTCTAGTGTGTGTGTACTGTTTCAATTTATAACTGGTTCCCGCGTTTTTGTGGTGTTGAGTGTCTGTGAGTTTTCTTGCCAGACCTTTTCTTAGGTTGCGTTGTTGGTGTTTGTTGTGAAAAATGACCAACGATTCCAAGGAGCACAAACCTTCGGGTTTCAAAAAGTGCTCTAAATGCGGGTACAAAATGTCCATCACCGATGGGCATTCTATCTGTGTCTATTGCCTGGGAGCCATTCATCTGCAGGAGTCCTGCAGTTTTTGCCATGCGTTCAGTCCCAGAGTGCTCCAAGAGAGAAAGAATAAGCTGATCTTAAAGGGACTCTTGAAACCCTCTTTCGAAGAGGCCATGAATTCTTCTCCCAGTGCTAAGTCTAAGTCATCCAAGTCTAAAAAGAGATCTCTGGCTCCATCAGCTTCATCGGAGCCTCCAGAGAAAGTCGCAAAAATTGCATCGACCTCCTCGGCTCCACTGTCCTCGGGGCCGCAGGAGGTGTCAGTGTTGATGGAACCAGCGTCTGCTCCAATTATATTGGAACCTCTTCAGAGCCGATCGCCCAGTCTCAGACCAGTCTCTCCTGAGAGGAGATCTCGATCTCCCTCCCTGTCCTCCAAATCCTCCAGGATCCTTTCGCCTCCAGTCACCGGTTTTGGCAAAATTGTTTTTGGCTCCGGCCCAATTGGCTCTGGAGCCCGTCCCGACCCCTTCTTCGATCATTCCTCCTCCGAGCGCATCTCTATCTTCGGAGCTGGAATGTTCCGTGCCATGTGATGTTCCTATGCCGGTTCCGATGGCCCCTCCGGCTCCATCGGTACCGACATTGGCTCCGACCGCATCGGCTCCGTCCTCTGGGTTCGGGACTCGGGATTCTTCAGTCGGGCCCGAGGGGGACATCTCGGGACATATTTCAGTTCCGAGTCTCCCTCTCGGTGCCTCGGCTCGGGGAATTCCGACTCCCATCATGGTCTTGGAGGCTGGCTGGTCCTCGGACTTGGGGGGGCCGGCCTTCGAGGCCATGCGGACTGCGCTGGCCAGATCGTCAGCTACATCAGGCAGATCTGTCACTGTGTCCCCCACCACTCCGGTGAGTGCCTCTGATCACCACCTATTCATGGACAGCAGAGCACCAAGGCCTAGGGATACCCCCATGAGTGGTCCCCAACTTTCTGAGGGCCCTTCAGAGTTCGTGCCTGAGGAGCCCCCTAGAAAGAAAACCTGCAAGAGGAAGCACATAGACTCCCAGGATGAGTCCCTCACCTCTGATACCGACCTCGAGGAATCGGAGGGGTCCCCCACGTCATCCTGTTATGATGTTTCCTTCTCCGACATCCTGGAGATACTGAAGCAAAGAGGTGACTGGCCATCCAAAGCCCCTTCCTAGGAGGAGTCTGTCTTCCTTAAGGCCTTTGGTGCTCAGCCCTCTGCCTCCTGAGTGTCCCCACCCTTCGACTAGCTCCTTGATTTCATCTGTCGAAGGGTGTGGGAAAACCCTGATTCTGTGGAGCCCGTACCCAGGCATCCCAACAAGTTTCTTTCTGCTCCCCAGGGTAAGGAGTTTTTGTCCAAAGGAGTCCCTGTAGACGTCATGGTGGTGGCGGTGGCCACTCAGAAGGAAGTAGCAGAGACCTCTTCCTCCGTCCATCATCCTAACAAGGAGTCTAGGACCATGGACCGGTACGGGAAGCGTACCCTCTCGTCAGCAACCTTTACCTTACGGTCGCTGAACTATCTGTCTCATTTCACTTGGCTCCAGAGCGATCTCCTCAAGGAGTTAGGAGATACTCTTGCGGGTAACATCCCTGAGGTGGTGGCCCAGACGGTTAACACCCAGGTGTCTACCCTCAATTCCATTGTCACCTCCTCCGTGCAACTCATTTCGTATGCAGCCAAAGGAGCGAGTAGGGTAGCAAGCTCAGGAGTCACCCTTAGAAGGCAAGCCTGGCTGCGCCTGTGTCACTTCGCGGAGGCCTTCAAATCTTCCTTCACTGACGCCCTCTTTGATGGTTCTTCTTTGTTTGGAACCAAAGTGAAAGACACCCTCACCAGGTACGAGCAAGAGGGAAAGACCTTGTCTGCCGTAGGGGACCATTTTTCCCTTCCTTCTAGGCCTTACCCTAAGGCCCAGCGGGGTGGGAAGATGTGGTTCAAGAAATCACAAAGGTTTTTTCCTGCTGCACAAGGTGAGTCCCCCTCCAGAGGCATAGGAGGGGGAGGTTATTCGGGGAGACACCGCCCTAGAGGCAGTGGGGGCCCCCGCAATTCGGGAGACTGAGATTCCTTTCGCTGCTGTCCCTACTCTCGTTCCTGAGGGAGTGCCCGGCTGTGCTTATCCGGAGCCAGTCGGGGGTCAAATTTCGTTCTATCCGGAAGCCGAGAAAAGCATCACCCAGGACCGATGGGTATTATGAATAATTTCTGGAGGTTATCTCATTCCGTTTACGTCAGACCCCCCCTTCAGTCAGAAAATTCCCAGCCGTTCCACCCAGTCAAAGGGATCAAGCAGCCTCAGAGGTTTCAAAGCTGCTAGGAAAAGGAGCCATCCAACGTGTCCCCTCAGACCAAATCGGATTGGGGACTTACTCAAGATTCTTTTTGGTGCCGAAAAGAACAGGGGACCTGAGACCCATATTAGATCTCAGCCAACTGAACAACTATGTACAGAAGTCCAAGTTCGTATGGTCACACTACAATAGATTCTCCCATTGTTGGAAGAGGGGAGGTATGGATATGCTCCATCGACCTCAAGGATGCTTGCTACCATGTAAAAATGGACAGGGCATCCAGGAGTCACCTATGCTTTCGGCTGGGAGCCAGTCATTTCCAGTTTTGAGCCCTGCCCTTTGATCTCACCACAACCCCCAGGGTGTTCACCAAGTGTATGGCGGTGGTGACGGCTCACTTGAGATGTCAGGGATTCCAAGTGTTTCCGTATCTGGACGACTGCCTCCTTACAGCCCCCACCAGGCATCAACTAGTCCAAACCAGGGATGCTACCATCACTCATGTCAACAGTTGGGCATAGCACTAAATTGTGGAAAAACTGCTTTGTTGCCCTCGCAGCATGTCACCTTTATAGGTGCAGAATTAGACACCATTCGAATGCGAGCATTTTTACCGCAGGAGAGGATCAGAGTCTTACAACAACAAATACACATCCTGATGCCCCTGAGGAAAGTGAAGGCAAGATGGGTTCTCCAACTCCTAGGGACCATGGCAGCAACAATTATGTTGGTCCCTCTAGCGAGATTGCACATGAGACTTCTCCAATGGCTCCTCTTTGTTCAATGGTATCTCCAAAAATTTCCACTTTCTCACCTCATTTTGCCCACTGACAGATCAAACAGGACCTCAGTTGGTGGCTTTGCACCAACAATTTGAACAGGGGAAGGCCCTTCGTTCCACCCATCCCGGTTGCCACAGTGACCACGGATGCCTCCCAGATGGGGTGGGGGGGGGGCAGTATCTTGGCAGGACAGTCCAAGGCTTGTGGCAAGATCACGAGATACATCTGCATGTCAGCGTCCTAGAGATGAGAGCAGTGCTTCTTGCATTGCAGGCACTGCAGAGCTTTCTACCTCTAGGGACGATTGCAATACACTCTGACAACATGTCAGTAGTGTGGTATCTAAACAAGCAAGGGGGAACCAGGTCTTACCCCCCTGTGCAGAGAGGCCATGCGAGTGTGGCAGTGGGCAGTAACTTCCCAACGGTTTCTGGTGGCAACGCACATTCCGGGGAAGTCCAACGTGATTGCGGACAGGCTAAGCAGAGCTATTCTGATGCCTTACGAGTGGTCCCTGAATTGTTTAATTGCAGAACGAATCTTCAGCAGATGGTGTCAGCCTTGCTGCGACCTTTTTGCCAGCCCCCTTAATGCCAAATGCAGCAACTATTTCACGCTGATCCCCCCACAGGGGGAGTCGCCCAGGGACATGATTGGCCCTCCGGTCTGCTTTATGCTTTCCCTCCGTTTCCCTTGCTGTCAAAGGTGATTCAGAAAGCGGAATCCTTAGGAAGCAGAATGATTCTGATTGCTCCACACTGGCCTCGTCAAGTCTGGTTCCCTTTTCTTCAACCATACATTGTGGACACTTCTTGGATTCTGGACCCTCAACCAGATTTACTGACACACATGTCGGGACATTTCCACCCCTCTCTGATGGCCCTTTGGTTGACAGCCTGGCTACTCCACTTCTGTCGTTAGTTAGGCTTCATATATTTTCACCGGAAGTGGTTCACATTTTATCTTCCTCTCATAAGCCATCTACTAGGAAGATTTATTCTAGCAAATGGAAGAGGTTTTCTATTTGGGCGCATACCCAAGGAATTGATCCTTACACAGCTCCAATTGCTTCAGTCTTGGAGTTACTGTCTATGCTTTTCCATCAGGGTTCCGCATCAGCTACCATCAAAGTTCAATTGGCAGTGATTTCTAATTTTCATGTGGCTAATGAGCCTAGTCTCATGGCTCATGGACTCTGCAAGGCTTTCCTGAAGGGTACTCTGTTACTCCATCCCCTGGTCACAGAACCTATCATGCCCTGGGATCTCAATTTTGTTCTACAAGCCCTTACTTCACCACCTTTCGAGCCTGCAGCTACCTGTGAATTGAAATTCTTGACCTGGAAAACAGCCTTCTTAACAGCAATCACTTCAGCAAGGCAAGTTTCAGAAATTCAAGCCCTCTCTATCAAACCTCCATACTTAATCTTCCATAAGGACAGGTTTTCTCTTAGACCAAACCCTTCTTTTCTTCATAAAGTGGCTTTCGTGTCTAATCTTAATCGATCCATTGAGTTGCCTGTATTCTTTCCTCAATTTTCAAAAAAGGCAGAATTTAAATTTCATCAATTGGATGTACACAGACAGTTACGTTTCTATCTGCACCGAACAAAAGATATCCGGAAGTCTGATCAACTATTTGTCTCCTTTTCGGAAAACAAAATTGGGTCCCCGGTCTCCAAGATCACCATATCCAGATGTGTATCTAGTTGCATCTCTTTCGCCTACTAAGCAAGAGGAAAAGATCTGCCATTTCCGGTCAAGGCTCACTCTACTCGGGCTGTTTCTACATAGGTTCACAGGTTGATACTAGGCTATCTGCCCTAGGGCATTTACAAGCCTAGCCAGAGTATGTTTGGTTTTCGCTACCCTTTTAGATTAGTTGACTGTGCATCTGTATAGTAGGTCACAGAAGGTAGCCCTTTTAAGGTTTGTTTACTTTACCTCTGTCGAGCAGTGGCACAGAAGAGATCCCAGGGGTAAACTTACAGTCTCCCATCCATTCGTCAAGATCTCTCTTGAAGAGGGTCAGTGAGGGGCTCTGCCTGACATGGATTCGGATTTTGATCCAGAGTGAGGGGAGCCTCTGGGATATGAATCTGTCCCTCCAGCATGTCCTATTTGTTTCTGTGCTGAGGTTCAGGTTCCTGGAGCATGTAGCTCTAAGAGATTTAGATTTCCTGAGGTGAAGCATGTCCATTAATTCTGGGTTGGACATGGCTTTATACGTCAGACACAGATCGCCTCTGAGTAGGCGGTATGCAACTGAGTAGAGCTGGAGTTTCTTTAGCCGAACTGCATAGGGCATCTGTTTGAGCCCCTTGATCCTCTTGGTGAGATACTTTTGGGGTCTTTCCAGTTGCTGAAGGTGTCAGGTAAGGTACATCCAAAACTGGGCATTGTACTCAATTATGGGCCTGATAAGTGATGAGTAGAAGGGCACAATGACCTCTCTTGATCTAGATGTGAACCCTTTCATGATAAGGTGGGCTATATAGAAGGTCTTTCTAACCACTTTGGCAACGTGATTTGTGGGCACTTTGTTTTTCCCAAAGGGGATGATTATGCACTTTTTGGCATTTAGCTTTAGGCCATGGCTCTGGCATCAGTTATCCGTCTCTGTGAGACCCTCTTGGAGGATGCTTGTGTCAGTCGGAGAGTTGATTAAAGCACCCAGTTTGCAGTCATCTGCGAACTTGGTCAGCCATAGTCCACCCATTAGCCTGTACCTCAGAGAAATATATACCGAAAAAGAGAGGTCCCAGGACTGAGCCTTGTGGGGCACCACTTGTAACTGGTTTAGAGTCCGACATGGCACCTGCTATTCTGACCATGTGGGTTCTATCCCTGAGCCAGTTTTCAACTCATCTTGTGACATAGGGGTTGATATTAAAGCTGGTGAGCTTATTTATGATGCCCAAGTGGGGTATTGTGTCAAAGGCCTTTGCGAGGTCCAGGTAGGCTGTGTGGACTACCTTCCCTTCATCTATGGCTTTGGTAACTATTTCAAAGAAGTCGACCAGGTTCAAGAGTCAAGATCTGCCCCTAACAAAGCCGAATTGGGTAGGATCCAGTGTCTGGAGGTTCCCAATGTCTTTGTTTATGATTTCCATGATGATACGTTCCATAGCTTTGCAGACCAGGCTAGTCAGACGTGTAGGGCGATAGTTTCCGGGGTCTGTTGTGGCACCACCTTTGTG
The DNA here is from genome assembly GCF_019279795.1 of Protopterus annectens. NCBI lineage: Eukaryota > Metazoa > Chordata > Ceratodontiformes > Protopteridae > Protopterus > Protopterus annectens. Next base: position 484,928,842 of record NC_056726.1, on the reverse strand, counting down.
GAGTGGGACCACTGTTGCTGTACGCCATTCCTTGGGAACATATCCTGTAGTAAGGCTGAGATTGAACAGTGACTATATGAGGGTTTAGTTCTTCTTGGAGCTCATGTAAGACGCAGCCCGGGACACTGTCTGGTCCAATTGATGCTGTGTTTTTTGCTTTGGAGAGGGCAGCTCTCACCTGTGCATCTGTGATCTCAGGAAGGCTACACTCTGTTGGGATAAACATTTGCTCTTTTGGGGGGGAAGGGGGGGGGGAGTTTGCACTGAACCTTTTTGCCAGGATGTTGGCAATGTCTGTGGGTTCAGTGAATTTTTTGTCATTTTGCACTAACTCAGCATATCTTGGAGTTGCCTCCCAGGTTTCTGACATAACTAAAGAAGGCCTTGTGATTATCTTTAGTGTCTTGTGCAATTTTTCTTTCAAAGCTGGCCTTAGAAGATTTTATGAGGGATCATAGTTTCTTGCTAGTACTGATCAGTGACGCCTTCCCTTTTTGGGATTTTGCTCTGTCATGTAGTAGCTTTCTCCTTCTGTTGTATAGCTTATGTATGGCCGGGGTCCACCAGACAGGTCTCCTGCCTTTGGAGGAGTGAGTCTTGGTTTTATTTGGGATAGCATGCTCCATGCATTCCTGTAGGTGTCCATAGAATGCTTTTGTAAAGGATTCTGCATTTTGGGCCGTATTGTCCACTGGCCTGGGGGCTTTGAAGGTTTCCACCTCAGTTTTGAGAAGTGTGAAGTTTGCTTTTGAGAAGTTCTTCACCATGGTTTCCTTGGCTAGGGGTGGGGACGGAATATGGATATCCAGTAAGATTTGTTTATGGTCTGATCTTGTCAATGAGGGGGTATACCTCTGGTGTGGAACATAGAGACCCCAGGTTAGTGATAACCAGATCCAGTATGTTTTCCCCTCTTGTGGGAGTGGTGACAAGTTGTTCCATAGCATTTGAGTTTATAAATTCTAGGAACTGTTGGGCCTAGGGTGTTAGGGCTTGAATAGTTTTCCCAGTCGATGTTTGGGTAGTTGAAGTCACCCAATATAATAGTGTTTGGAGAGAACTTCATATTCTCCAGTGTTCTCAGGAAAGCCGAGTGAGGTTCCTGTGTTTGGGAGGGTGGTCTGTAGCAGGCTACAGACTGAAAGGCAGTTTTTTCGGAGGCTGTTTTTGCGACGGTGGTCTCATCCACTCCTTCTTTGGACAAGAAATGTCCTAGATCGGACCCCTCTTCACCGGCCGGTGACAGAGGTAAAAGTCACAAGCACAAGGCCCATAAGTCCTCATCTGAACACTGTTCTGCCTCCTTGGTGCCGACTATTACATCGGGTCTGAGCTTGGCTTCAATGAAGTTTACCGACAATTATGGCACCGTCTACTGCCTCGGTACCGACCAGTGAATTGGTTTTTCTCTCAGCACCAACATCGCCCGTTTCAGCTCGGATATCATCGGTTCCGACAACTACCTCGGAACCGTTCTTGTCATCCACCCCTGTAGTGACTTCGGCTCCAACCATACCATTATTACCTGTTGCAAAATTGGAATCGGCAGTGTCGTTCTGCGACACACCACTGACCCGATACTACTCTAATGTGGACCCGTTTGCCGAACAAGCCTACAGCCCCTTTTTTGACTGGCCTGATCCCCCCTCATGGGCATTGGTGAGATCCACCAGGAGTCTTTCGAATTGGATGTGGTGCGCCGTTTTGATCAGCTGCTGACTGCCAGGGGAATTTCAAATCCGCCTAGACCCTATCCCACTCCAGGCTTTGGGTCTATTTCTCCAGCGACCCCTACATACTCTCCTCCCTTGGATCCCTTGGTTCCAAGGCTCATCTATCCAAATTTTATTAGAGGAATTCATTCCTCGGCGCCGACAACTCTGTCTGAGGCTCCGAGTTCCCTTTGGGTGCCTGTTCCGTCGGAACCCACCCTTCCTTAATCTCATGCTTGGGGGGGGGGGTGGAGCCCCTGGTTCCGGTGTCTGTTCTGACGGTTTTGTCAGCCTCGACTTCGGATCAGAGGGTGACTACTGCTCTTAGTTTGCTTGAGGCTCCTTCCCCGGGGGTGGGGTGTGACCCCAGTTCCGATTTTGTCGTCTTCGGTTCATGGCTCCCATTCCTCTTCAGTCGGGCCCGCTTTCTGGGTGATGGAGAGGGTGCTTGCTGCTAGCAATCCTCCTCAGCTGGTTATTCCCCCAGTTCCTTCTGAGCTGCAGCTGTCAAAGGCTACCCCCCCCAGGACTCCGAGAGCACAAGGCCCAGGAGACCCCTGTCCAGGGCATTTCCCTTTCTGAGTCTTTTTCGGATGCTCCCACCGAAGAAACCCCTCGGAAATGGGTGTGTAAGAGGAAACACATGGACTCCCCAGAGGAGGCCCTCAAGGAAGATACGGACCACGATGATGGGGAAGGGTCCCCACGGTCACCCCCCTGACTATGTTTCCTCCAGGGACATCATGGAAATCTTGAAACAGGGGGGTGACTGGAAGTCCTCCAATCCTTCCTCAGAGGAATCCATATTCCTGCAGGACTTTCGCTCTCGGCACTTTACTTCTTGGGTGACCCCCCCCCCCACCGATGAGTTGGTTAAACTCATCGTGCAAAGGGCTTGGAAGAACCCCAACTCCGTTGAGGCCATCCCCAGGAGATCAGACAAAGTACTCTTTCCCCTACTGAGCATCAACCCCATTAGTCCTGAGGTTTGCCAGTGGACGCTGTGGTGGTGGCGGCTGCCACGAAAAAGGACCTTGCAGAAGAGAGTCCTGCTGTTCACCCACCCATCAGGGAGTCCTGGGCAGTGGACAGGTTAGGGAAGCAGGTCTTTGCATCGGTGACCTTCACAGTTAGGTCTCTGAACTTTCTGGTGCATTTTAAGAGGCTCCAGAGACATCTTATTTCTGAACTCTCTGGAACCCTTGTTAGTCAAGTATTGGATGGAGCACGAGATAAAGTTGCTTCCCAACTTGCCACCATAGAATCTATATCTAATTCATCCATGAGGTTGCTGTCATGCAACTGGAGCTGGGGGTGCAGGCGTAGTCATGAGACTTCACACCTGGATGCGCATCTGATAACCTCGCGGACTCCTTCAAGTCTTCCTTTCTAAATGCCCCTATTGAGCCATCTGCTTTGTTTGGTGGTAAGGTCAAGGATACATTACCCAGGTGCAAGCAAGACGGGAAGACATTGTCTGCCTTTGGCCTATGCTTTTCCAAACCTCAGCGTTCCTTCTCCAGGAATCAGACGAGCAGAAAGATGTGGCACAAGAAGTCTCAATGTCCTTTTGGAGATCCATGTGGTGAGGGCTCCTCCAGAGGCAGAGGGGGTTCCAATAATGGAAGATGTCCCTTTCGGGGCAGAGGGTGTCCCCGGAACCAGGACGCCAGAGATTCCTTCTCGGGTAGACCATATCAGCACTCCTGATGCGCTGCCCGATTGCTTTCCTCTAGAAGCAGTCAGTGCGTGTTTCTGCTTGCACCAAGCTGCCTGGCTCTCCATTACGAATGATCATTGAGTGCAGAGAATCTTTACCAGAAGACCTCCGAAATCCCTTCCCAATGTTCCACCCAGTCAAAGGGAGGAGGCGTCTTCCGAAATACGAAAGCTATGTCAAAAACGAGCCATCCAACAGGTCCCTCCAGATCAGTGCGGATCAGGGTTCTACTCAAGATTCTTTTTGGTGCCAAAGAAAACAGGGGACTGGAGGCCCATTCTGAATCTCAGCCAACTAAACAAATCGGTAGTTCAGACCAAGTTCCGCATGGTCACGATTCGATCCATCCTCCTCTTTCTGCGGGAGGTTGTGTGGATGTGTTCATTAGATGTCCGGGATGCGTATTACAATATCAAGATGGACAAGTGCTCCAGGAGCCTCCTTCGCTTCCGGTTGGGAGCCAATCACTACCAATTCAGAGCCCTGCCTTTCGGTCTCTCGATGGCCCCCGGAGTGTTCACGAAATGTCTTGCAGTGGTAACAGCTCATCTGAGACTTCAGGGATTCCAGGTGTTTACAAACCGAGACGATTGGCTCCTCTCCGTTACTAAGCATCTTCTGGTCAGGGCCCTCCACTACACACTGGCTCCAGCGGAGTCATTAGGCATCACCATACACTGGGAGAAATCAAAACTTCAACAATCACAACAACTGGAATTCATAGGGGCATTATTCAACATCCAGTCAAGCCTAATCTCACTTCCTCTCCACAGGCTTCAGAGACTCAGGGCACAAGTTCAGGTGATACTACGTCAAAGCAAAAGGTGTCTGCAAGGGAAATTCTTCAAGCCTTGGGATCTATGGCTGCAGCCATCCCCATAGTTCCCTTAGACAGACTACACGAGATTACTACAATGGCTCCTTCAGACCCAGTGGATACCCAACCTTCACCCCCTGAGCTCAAAGATTCTCATCACCAACATTTGCAAACAAGGTCTTCTCTGGTGGATGAGTACAGATGAAAATCTTTGGTGTCGTCCCTTCCAGGTTCCACAGCCCAGCGCTATGGTGATCACGTGATGCTTCCCTGATGGGGTGGGGGGGGGCCACTTCCAGGGAAAGTCAGTCTAAGGCATGTGGTCTGATGTAGAGGTCAGTTTGCATATCAGTGTCCTGGAGGTGAGCGGTGCTGCTGGAATTGCAAGCTTTTCATCCGCTCCTTCCGTCCGGAACGATTGCTGTCCAGTTGGACAACATGCCCGTGGTCTGGTACATAAACAGGGAGGGACCAAATCTTACCTCCTTTGTCACAAAGCTATGAGAATCTGGCAGTGGGCGATAGCTTCCAACCTCTTTCTGATCGCAACACATATCCCGGGGAGCTCTAACGTAATTGCGGACAGACTGAGCAGATGCATTCTTCATCCTCACAAGTGGTCTCTCAACCAGTGTGTGGCAACGGAAATTTTCAGCCGTTGGGGCCAGCCATACTGCAACCTTTTCGCCTCCCCTTCATACACAAAATGCAGCAGCTACTTTGCCCTCTTTCCCCCTCTCGGGGAGTCACTGAGAGCCACTCTAGTCCACGGGTCTCCTTTATGCTTACCCTCCGATTCCTCTGATTCCCCTTATTCTACGGAAAGCTATTTGGTTGAGAAGCAAAGTGATCCTCATTGCTCCATTCTGGCCTCGTCTAGTGTGGTTTCCCTTCCTTCGACCTCATCTTTTACAACTTCCTTGGATCCTAGACACTCGTCAGGATCTAATTTCTCACCCACAAGGGCTGACTCCCTCAAATCTGTCCACCCTCAAGCTGACAGCTTGGTTTCTCCACTTCCGTTAGTTGCCAGGCAGGATCACCCGTCCGGGATATTATCTTGGCTTCTCATAAACCATCCACCAGGAAACTTTACTGGGATAAATGGAAAACATTCTTTATTTGGTCATGTACTCAGAAGCTAGACCCATTCTCAGCCCCCTTAGCCACTATTCTTCATTATTTCACTGAGCTGTTCGACAAAGGGGCCTCTGCTTATACCATTCGAGTCCATGTAACAGCTGTTTTCAATTTCCATAACGGGTCTGAAGCAGTACCACTTATCTTCTCTCACCTTTGCAAGACCTTCCTCAAGGGTATTTTTCACAGCAGGCCTCCCATCAGACAGCCGGTGGAGGCATGGAATCTGTCCTGGGTTCTGCAGGTTATTTCTCTGCCCCCGTTTGAGCCGGCTGCGACATGTGATCTAAAATTCCTGTCATGGAAATCCTTATTCTTGGTGGCTGTAACTTCAGCAAGACGAATTTCTGACTTACAAGCATTATGTATCAAGAGCCCTTATCTGAACTTTCATAAGGACAGAGTATCACTTCATACTTAACCCATCCTTTCTCCCCAAAGTGGTTTCTGATTTTTCGATTAATCAGTCCATTGAGCACCCTGTGTTTTTTCCAAATTACTTTAACAAGGGAGAATGCTGCCTACGTTCCCTGGATGTTCATAGACAATTACGCTTATATCTGGACAGAACTAAATCATTTTGCAAGTCAGACCAGCTTTTCGTTTCCTTTGCAGGCCCTAGAATGTGAGGTGCAGTATCAAAAGTTACTTTGTCTAAATGGCTCAGGGATTGCATTGCCTTCACATATTCACTTACGGAGGGATCTAAGTCTGGCCAAATAAAAGCTCACTCAACTAGGGCAATTGCAGCATCTGTTGCCTTCCTCTCTAGGGCCTCCGTGGATGACATTTGTGCAGCTGCCATTTGGGCTAAGCCTCACACTTTTATCAAGCATTGTAAATTGGATCTGATCTCCAAGGGAAGAGCGGCCTTTGGTTCAATGGTTCTCAGGAATGTACTTCCATAAGGGCCACCCAGGTTCTCCAAGTAGTTAGGGACTCAGTGCCATCAGTGATGAATAAGAAGAAGATTAACAACTTCAAATAAAGAAGTTATGTCTTACCATAATGTTCCATCTGAGTTGTTGATCTTTTTCCAGTCATCACACCCTCCAACCAACCCCCTCCTAAGCTTCCTGGCGGATCTTCTGGGTCTTTGTGGTGTATTAGGGGTTCTGCGCAGAGACGTCCTCTGACTTATTCTTTCTCTATATGTTGCATACAAACTCGATCTGAGGTAACTGAGCAAAGGGCATTGTGGGTAGCAGCTTAGCTTGAGAGCTTTTGGTGCACGCAAGCTTGGTTTAAGGCTGACTCTGTTCCGAGGGCTAGGAACTGAACCCATCAGTGATGACTGGAAGAAGATCAACAACTCAGATGGAATGTTATGGTAAGACATAATTTCTTTTTTTCATTGTATTGTCAAATTTTTGCCTGCCCTTGTCCAGGTCACACTGATGATTGTCCATTAGATGCACAAGTATTCCTGACAGCTTTTCTACAAAAATTGCCACAGATATTTTTAGTCATGGTTATGTACTGAGATAGGTTGATATGAGCTCGAATTACATGGCTCTTTTTCACTCTTTTAGAATTAAGAGATGACCGCTTTATGACATGAGTCAGGCATCATCCCTCTCTCTAATATGTTATTAAACATCTTATGCCATCTGGGTAGAATTAAATCTTCAAGTTCTCTCCACAACTAAATTGGACATCTGCCAGAGCCTGGTGATTTGCCTTTTGCCAGTTTTAATACCTGTACCCTGATTACCTCCTTTGTGATAGCTTCTGCTTAGCTCTTTCCTTCATGTCCTGTTAGGGCTGGAAAATGCAACCCATGTAAAAAAGTTTTTTTAAGCCTTTGGTGCTAGTGCTCCCAACCCACTGTCTCTTTTATAAGTTCCTGAAATATCTATAGAACGTTCCTTCTGTTTTCTCAGAAGATGTAACTTTGTTCTCTGTTTCATTTTTCCAATCCACCTCTCCATTTTTTGTTGTCTCAACTGCAGTGCAAGTTTTGTTGTCTGTTTAGGACCTTCCTTCACATAAAATACCTTGAAGACGGCTTTCACTTAGTCTCCTCTTCAAATACCTATTTCTAGTCCCTCTCCATAACTTCTAGTGCCTCCCATTTTAGCCCTGTCTAGTGACCCTACTTTATCTTGAAGTTCTTTCATTCACCTTAATTTTTGTACCTCAGTATTCCTCTTCTCCTTCCACTTATTGCATTTACTTTCACTCATCCTTCTTATTACCTCTTGCTTCATCCTCTGCCAGGGTTGGGAGGGTGGCCTAATGGTTACAGTATTTGCCTTACAAACACAAGGTGCAGGGTTTGAGTCTCACTAGGGAAAATTGGCTAAGCTTAAAATGGCTCGCAAGGGCAGTTAGCTTAGTACTAACCTATAACCTATGAATATTTGGCTCTTCAACTAATCCTCTGTCCTCCACTCACAACAAAGTAGTTCATTAGAGCCTTAATTATCTGCATAAACTATTTGCAGATTTCAGCCATTGTGGCTGAAAAATAATCTCTCCTTGGGGACCTCCCTCAATATTAGTATACCCACTTTCAAAGGTGGATGATTTGATAATAGCCTTGAATAGGTGCGGAAGTATTCTATTATAGCTTCAAGTTTCCTCATCACATATATATTTGATCAGCCCTTGAATGAGCATAATATTTAGGTAAAATATAAAATAAACAATGGAAGCGAGACCACCACGGAGTATAATAAAATAGACTTTTAATAAACAAGCGCTTTCACGTGCTCAAAATACACGCTGCTTCAGGTTTAACTAAGAACATTTTTTCAGATATATATATATATATATATATATATATATATATATATATATATATATATATATATATATATACACACACACAGCATCAAGTGCCCAAATCAGAAAGAGAAGAGCAAATTAACAATTAACCAATTAGCTAGCATTAGTTCAATATAGCGTATTAGAAAATAACCGTTGTGTTTCACAGCCTTTATAAACCCCATGTGCATTAAAAAACCTTATGCTACTTCATCACAACAGTATAAATATATACTAAAACTCCCTTTCTATGTAAAGACTAACTATGCTAGAAATATAAAATGAACTAGTGTTGACCATATATATAAAATTAATATGTAGATAAATAAAATAAAAATGAAACGATAATATAATATTTAGCAGAAAAATATGTATATTTCCTTTCAAAAGCTCCTAGGCCTCCCACATCTTGCAACCCATAAGTTTAAACAATTTCTCGAGCATTTTCCTCTCCCCTTTATCTTAAGCCTTCTCTGTTCCGTGCTAACATCTTCCATAATTAATCAAGACATTCCAGTCTCCTATTATCCCTACTCCCTGAAAAAAGGGAACCAGTACTCTCCCAGATGTTCATCGTGCATACAGCTGCAGTCATAACAGATGGGTTGGCCTGCCGTCAGGCAGGTCCTCGGTCGGCCGAATTCCAAAGTCTAGGTCCGGTGTCGGTTGCCGTCGCTTCTTTCCTGACGTCAGTGCGACAGGGGTATAAAAGAACCAGCCAACGCCATTTTCTTCAGTCTTTCTTGCCGTGCGGTGCCTGAAGCAGAAGCAGTTCGCAAGTGCCAGTCGGCCAGCTCCTGAAATTACGAAAATTTTGCAACCGAAGTCTTCTTGAAAGCTAAGTACCCCGTTGGGGAAATTTTTCTTGCCTCAGACCGATGTCAGACAAAGTTAATAATTGTATTTCATGTGGGAAGCAAATACCGCATAAGGATTTTCATTCCCTCTGTATTCCTCGCTTAGGCCCAGACCACGACGTCTCGGTCTGTCGTTTTTGTGCTACATTCAATAAACGCACCATTAAGCGTCGGGCGGAGTTTGTCCAGCATTATTTTGGCAAAAAATTTAACTATATTATGTCGTCGGATACTCCGACTCCAGTTTTGTCTAAAAACCGCAAAGATAAGGACTGACACACGAGGTCCGCGGCCTCTGACACCACGCCAAAGCCAACTACAGGTGGTCCGATTCTCAGCGAGGCGCGTACGCAGCCCCTGACTACTGACGACACTTCATTGGCGGTGTCTTCTGTGCCCGGGGTCACAGGCTCCTCGGCCCACACCCCGACTACAGATACCGAAGCCACTCTTGGTGGTGAATCTCAAAATGTAGACAGGTCTGCCTCCTCTCAAGATGTCTTCAGACCTTCCTCTTCTTTTTCCATCAAGGCTTTCACTAAGTCTAAAGCAGCCATGCATTCTAAGAGACAAGCTACACAGGGCCCATCTCCAGGCCCCATGCCTAAAAAACAGATGCTTAAAATGGCTGAGGATTTAATTACTCTTAGGGGTTCTCAACCCCCGACAAAAGGCCCAGAGTGGAGGAAGAATCCCCTCCTCTGACCAGGCCTCCATTATATCAGAGCACTCTGATGAACAGGAACATTCTTACTCCCCTTTTGAAGATTCTGATGCAGAGGAGTCCATTCCCTCTGTCTCCCCCCAGAGGATTACTCATTTGGGGAAACCTTGCATACCTTAAGGGAACACTTCCACTGGGAAGGCCAAGAGTACTCAGATTCCAAGAAAAGGCTTAGGGATTTTCTCTTGCTAACTCAGCACAGGCCTCTGGCTATACCTCCTGTCTTAGACATACTAGATGATGTGTACTCGGAGGCCTGCCTTAACCCGGATTCTTTACCTCCAGCCCCAGTCAAGCCTGATGGGTACTACCGGGTTCCTGACTCACATCAGTTTTTATACAAAAGCCATGTGGCTGACCCAGAAACTATCTCACAGGGCCCCAAGGGAATTAAGGCCTCCACTGCTAAAAATCCATTACCTTCCGAGAGAGATTCCAGATCCTTAGAAAGGTGGGGGAAAAAGGTTTATACCTCGGCCACCTTAACCATGAGGGCATTAAACTGCCAGTTCCATATGCTAAAGTACCAACAGTTTCTGTTAGCACAATTGAGAAGTAAAATGTCACAACCTGAACAACCAGACTTGAAGGAGTTGCAGGATTTGATGCATAGTGCAGAACAAGTGGGTAAACATACCTTGCAATGTGGATTTGATGCTCTAGAGGCCTCATGTAGAGCTGCTGTTACAGGATCAGTGATACGTAGACATGCCTGGCTCAAGGAACAAACCTTACCAGATCATGTCAAAGCTAAATTACTAGATGCCCCTCTTCATAAGGATGTATTATTTGGTGTTAATGCTGAGGAGGTATTAAAGAAAATGGAGGAAAAGGCTAAATCAATGCAAACAGTGAAAGATTTTCTACAGGTACAACCTCCACGTTTCAGTAGAAATTGGCCTTTCAAAAATTGGTCCTTTCCAGCCACGGACAGACCCCAAAGAGGTAGATACAGGCGCCCGAGGGGCAGAGGGCAATCTCAAGGATCGTTTAGAGGCAGACAATGGCAAGCTCCTACACAAAGAGGTGGTGAGGATAGTTCACAGCCATTCAGAAAGCAAGCCCAATGACTTTCCACTTTGCATGCCAAGCAAGGCTCAAATGGCAGCACCCTTAGGCGGAAAACTGGCGTTATTTTTAAAAAAACTGGCATATTGTCACAAAAGACAAATGGATCCTGGACATTATAAACAGAGGCTACAGATTCCATTTTCACACCCTTCCAAAAATGAGAGGCATGCCAAACCTGCCACACAATCAAAGGGCAGAGGCACAAAGACCAATTTCAGATCTCATGGACATGAAAGCTATTCAAGAGGTACCTGCTCACGAACAAGGTCAAGGTTTTTATTCCAGACTATTCCTGGTACCAAGGAAGGGAAAAGATTGGAGACCTATTTTGGACCTATCCATCCTAAACACATTTTTACTCGTACCAAAATTCAAGATGCTCACTTTACAGCAGCTTCTTCCCATGCTGGACAAGAAGTCTTGGCTGGTAACATTGGACCTCAAGGAGGCATACCTGCATGTCCCAATCAGACAAAGTTGCAGAAGATACCTCAGATTTCTTGCAGGTTCAACCCATTATCAATTCTCTGCATTGCCCTTTGGCTTATCTACTGCGCCCAGAGTATTCACGAAATGCCTGGCATCAGTAATTGCCTACTGCAGACTTCAAGGGATACAAATATACCCCTATTTGGACGACTGCCTGATCCAAGCGGACAGCAAGCACATACTTCTGAAACATCTGGCTTATGTAATAATGTTGTTGAATTCTCTGGGATACACAATCAACAAAAAGAAATCAAGGCTAATACCCTCTCGGAAAATAATTTTCCTGGGTGCTAACTTGGACACAAACACCCAGATGGCCTTCCTCACGCCAGAGAAGCAGGGGCAACTAACTCATTACTTCAGAACACTAGCAAATTTCACCAGGCTGACTGCAAGGAAAATCCTGCAGGCTCTGGGATTCATGGCATCTTGCATCCTACTAATCCCATGTGCAAAGCTGCATATGAGGAAACTTCAATAGCACCTGAAAAACCTATGGTCTCAACACAGCCACAGTTTGGAAACAATAATACCACTAATTCCATGTCTTCAAAAGGAATTTCTGTGGTGGGCTCAAGCATGCCAAACAAACACAGGTCTCCCATTCAGCAAGCCTCAAGCAAATCAAGTCATCACAACAGACGCCTCGGACTACGCCTGGGGGGGCGCACATGACAGATTGGTGCATTCAGGGCAAATGGTCCCAAAAAGAAAAGCACCTTCACATCAACCAAAAGGAAATGCTAGCAGTAATAAATGCTATTATAGCTTTCAAAGACCTACTGCATCCAGGTCAACTATTGATAAGGACAGACAACACCACAGTAATGTGGTACATAAACAAACAGGGAGGAACCCATTCATACCTCCTATGCAGGCTCGCCATGTCACTTTGGAACATGGCTCTGGACTTACAAATCGAACTTCAAGCACAGTACTTGCCAGGCAAGGAAAACACGCTGGCAGACAACCTAAGCAGAAATCTGACAGATCCACACGAATGGAAGTTGCATCCTCAAGTTTTTACAGAGATAATTCAAGCATGGGGAAGGCCAGACATAGATCTCTTTGCCTCCCACAAAAATCACCAATTGACAAAATTCTGCTCAAGGATTTTTCATCCAAAGGCCTGGAGAGTGGACGCTCTCTCTTTCAGTTGGACAACAATGACAGTTTATGCCTTCCCACCTCTTCCTCTGCTTCCCAAAGTGCTATTAAAAACCAGAGCAGACAGACCAAAGATGATTCTCATTGTTCTCAGCACAGCTTCAAAACTCTTCACAGTCAGCTGAAAACACTCAATCTGGCCGCATGGAAGATTCCTTAACATCACAACAGACCCTACTCTCCAAGGAGAGGTGCAGGATGTCATCTTGGAGGCCAGAAGGCCATCTACTAGAAAAGCTTACTCCGCAAAATGGAAACAGTTTTGTGCCGGGAATGAGAAAAAGGGCCAGAATCCTGGAAAACTGAATTTGCCTCAAATATTACAGTATCTAGCTGAGCTTCTAAGCAGTGGACTTTCATTCTCCTCCATCAAAATCCATGCCTCAGCCATTTCTGCAGAATACAACACTGATCCACCTTTATTCTCTCACCCCCTCTTAAGACAGTTCCTCAGAGGGGCTAAGAATATGAAACCCCCAAGTAAACCACCAATACCTGCTTGGAATCTCAATTTCATTCTAGAAAAGCTGACGTTGCCTCCTTTTGAGCCAGCTGCCTCAACAGATTTGCAATATTTGTCCTGGAAAACAGCTTTCCTTCTGGCTATTACCTCAGCTCGTAGGGTATCGGAACTACAAGCCCTCATGGCTGTGCAGCCTTTTATCATCTTCCATCAGGACAGAGTTTCCTTACGAACCAACCCCTCCTTTATGCCAAAAGTGGTATCCAGGGTAGCTTTGAATAAGGCTATACACTTACCTACCTTTTATCCTAATCCTCAAAACAAAGGGGAGAGATTACTACATTCCTTGGACATCCACAGACAACTGTGTTATTATTTGGACAGAACAAAGCCTTTCAGAAAATCAGAACAGCTCTTTGTGTCCTATGCTATAGGAGCTCAAGGGAAGCCAATTTCCAAACAGACGATCTCAAAATGGATAGCCCACTGCATACGCTTTTGTTGCTCTTTTCATGGCAAAACTGTACCTGCAGGCATCAGATCTCACTCCACAAGGGCCACAACTACCTCTGCAGCTTTCCTCAGAGGAGTTCCTACCAAAGATATTTTGGAGGCAGCCACTTGGAGTTCTGTGCAGACCTTCTCCAAGCACTACCACCTACCATTATACTCCAAAACCAGAGCAGGCTTTGCCACTGCAGTCTTGCAGGGCATCATGGCTCCTCCTAGTTCCACCTAGTGCCTACCACTCCTTTCTTAGCTTTGGGATTCTACCCATCTGTTATGACTGCAGCTGTATGCACGATGAACATAGTACAGTTTTGTACCTACCATAAATGTAGATGTTCGAGTGCTAATACAGCTGCAGTCCAGGTTTCCCTCCCTCCTTCCCCTCTTGGGACAGGCCTGTTTGCTAACACCTCCTCATATAACCTGATTGGGATATTCATTAATGGTGTATTTGCTTGCACTACTGTATTTTGATTATATGGCATTGCCTTATTGCACAAAATGTATGTATTGCCTTCCTTCTGGGGGCACCTGACATCTTGGGCAAGAAAAACCTGAAGAAAATGGCGTCTGCTGGCTCTTTTCTACCTCTGTCGCACTGACGTCAGGGAAGAAGCGATGACAACCGATGCCGGACCTAGACTTTGGAATTCGGCTGACCGAGGACCCGCCTGACGGCAGGACAACCCATCTGTTATGACTGCAGCTGTATTAGCACTCGAACATCTACATTTATGGTAGGTACAAAACTGTACTTTTCCATGATCTAAGACGCTGTAGTTTGAGGTGGTAGGTAAACACTGTCCACCTTGATAGTGTTTATGCCTCCAATTTCCTGTTACAACAAGTCCTACCAAATGTGTCTGTTATATGCTCTGTTATTTGAAATAGAGCCCCTCTTAAGTATCAGTTGTGACACCCGTGCACTGGCCCAGTAATCAAGGAGCCTCAGTCCTCATCTCTAACACCAGTGAGAGGCGTCCACATTGGGAAGGATATCGTCTGCATTAGGGCTGGTTTCTTCTTTTCTCTCCATATCCCTAATAAGACTCCCCACTGGCACAGCTATAGGGTTCAGATAGCCGATTAGTTAAGCCAAAACCTCCAGGACCTTCTGTCCAACCAGTACATCGTGTCCCTCCCCAAAGTAGCTGACACACACAGACACACACTTTGAGAGTTGATTTATATACAAACGCACAAACACTCCTGGGGAAGGCTGGCACAGATTCACTAGCCACCCCCCCCCCTTTTGCCCAGGCTATAAGGTAATAATCCACTGCCACCAACTACTCTTATCAGCTACTATAAAGGCCCTTACGAAAGGGTTTCCAATTCTACTGTGTAATGTTATGGTTATCCAAGTAGTAAGTGTGACCCAGGGCTAAGGCTATTTAGGAGTGACCTGTACAGTGTCACCAAATTCATGCAAGCACTCTTAAGATATTAAAATATCTCTACACACAAACAACCACAGTAATAAGGTTTAAAATATTTAATAATAAATAATAAAACACAAGACAATACTTATTCAGCACAATGGCACTAGAAAGTTCAGAAATCACAGGAAAATACTTTAAAAAGTATTCTAGGGTAGCCTCACACAAATATAGAAAACAGCTAGACTAATCTGGCTGTATTCCTGTCTATCTCTAAGAGAACTACTAAGATATAACTAACTTTACTTACAGACCAAAGTACAGTGTTGGCGAGTTGATGTTTACATGTCTAGAAGAAGATACAAAATGCTTAATCTTTCTCTCTGAGAAAGTCTTTAAATTGATAATACACATTACTGCTGAGTCATTTCAAATTACATCATTCTTGACACTTCTCCTTAAGTTTCCCAGGCTCACAGAACTTACAATTTTAATATTTCTTTTTGTAATCTACACCTGCCAGGAAGCCACAGCAATAAAAGACACTTTACATGTAAAACCTAGTAATTATTTATTTTATTTTTATTTTTTATTTACCATTTGTTGACCGGGAAAGTCCAACTAGGTTCCTCAGAGCCTATTTTCAGCGGAGGCCCGGGGAGAAAGGCTCCAGATGCATGTCTTTGGAATTCTTTGGAATTATCTCTGTCATAGAACAATAGAAAGAATTTCCTAGCCCATACATCCTGTCGCCAAGCTTAAGATCAAACACCAGTCATAAAATTCTTTGCTTATCTGCTTTCTTCCAGCAGGGTGCACTGTGGTTACATTTTTGAAGCTCAGAACATGCACAGTTTTTTTACATTTGTCAAACAAGCTTATGGACCATATTAATATTTGCAAGGACATAGAAGTTTGTAAATAATTCTGTCTATACTATGTTCTAATGTTTTGCTTGTAACATTGGACATCTGCAGTTTATTTACTTCCATTAAGAATGAGTATGGTATAGAGTCCATGATGAACTTCATTAGAAGGAATGCATGAAATTTGGATACAGAACTTGTTTGCACGCTGCTTGAGATGGTATTGGAAACCAAGATCTTTTATTATGGAAAAAACTACTACTGGCAACGTTTGGGAGTAGCAATGGGAACACCATGCACCCAATAGCTACTCTAAACTAGTGCTAGCGAGTGGGAGAGAGAGAGAAAGTTCTCAAAGACTCTAATCCTTGGTTTGAGAATGTAGTCCACTATGCTCATTTTGTGGTTGATGTCTTCCTTATTTGGAAATGACATGAAGAACAACTACAGTCTTTTGTAGCATATTTGAATGAAGCTACCACCTTCCTGAAATTTACTGTTCAATCTTCGGACACTAGTATAGATTTTCTGGATGTGACCATAGTTTTAGACCAGAAAAAAGAGATTGGTACTAGGATACAAAGGAAAGAGATGTGGAAAAATCATTATTTACACAAAAGGAATATTATGGGGAATGAAATTACTAGGATTTCAAGGCTTTGTACATGTGAATCTGATTATGAAAAAGAGGTTTCATGATTGCAAAACAATTTGAAAGAAAGAGGCTATAGTTACTACTCATGATGTTACATTGAAAACTGATGAGTTAGTAGACCTAAGAAAAACAAAGGGAGTGCCATATTTATATAGAAACAGCATCCCTAGAACTAATGGGAATTCCTCTAATTGTGTCAACAATGGAGTGAATTTTAGTTTAACATATACTAATGATTGTCCTCAAGTATGTGCGATTAGTAAGAAATATTGGCCTATCCTGACACAAGATGATAAGATATGGGAGATCGTAGGTGAAACACCCAGATTCACCTTTAAAAACCAGAAGAATCTTAAACGCCTACTCTGCATGAAGGGTGGTGTGAAGAATATACATATTAGAACAAAAAAAGAGACTTCTTGTTGTGGTAGATGCCTGGCCTGCAATAGTATTGTTACCAGTAGCTTATTTATACATCCTGTTAGTAGGACTGAGTATCGGTTTTCATGCCAAGCTGTTTGTATTACCTCTCATGTTGCGTACCTGGCCACTTGCTCAGATTGTCCTGCATATTATGTAGGCAAAACTTGATCAGTTTTTCAAAACTAGAGTTTTAAGACATCTTCGAGATATGCGTAATAAAGACCCAAAGAACTGCCTTGCTTGTCACATTGTGCAATTTCCCTATCATCGGTTTTATTTTAAAGTGCTGGAGAATACTTTTTTGGTTATGAAGCAAGGGGATATTACTAATGCCATGGAATGTAATGAGATAAAATGGATTATTAACTTAAGGGCAGACAAACAGCCAGGTCTAAATGTGGTTGTTCATTTATGACCCATACTAAAGAATAGGAGGCCTACTATTGGATGTTAAGGAGAACTGTCTGCTTTTGACTATTTTCATTGGTTTGCAACTGATTGGACAATGAAAAAGGTGTTAGCCTTGAACTGATTTTATGATTGGTTTGTAGTGGTTTATATTGAGTACTCCCAAATCTTACTATACGATCTGAAGGATATTTCCGAAAGTGCTTATCATATTCAGTAAGGGGATTTTATCTTGTTTTATCTATTCTATGCTCTAATAAAGGATCTAGTTAATTGTGGTGGTGGTATTGATGTTTTATCTCTCTTCTTTTTAAAGTGGTCTGCAAATTCCCGAAGCATGGACTTGAGTGTAGAGTTTAACCTCTCAACAAGACCATTAGTCTGGGGATGGCAGGGGGTGTTTTTTAAGTGCTTCACCCCACAGAACTTCCACAGAAAAGACAGCAGATCTGACATGAAATTGGCACCTCTGTCAGTCAGTATTTCTTTTGGGAAACCTACCCTGCTGAAAATCTCTAACAAAGCATTTGGCACCTTTTCTGCCTCAATGGAGGACAAAGTCACTGCCTCAGGGTATCTTGTAGCATAATTTCCTACTACTAGGATATACTTTTCCCTGTGGAACTTGGGGTACTCAGTGGCCCCACAATATCCATAGCTACCCTCTGAAATGGCTCCTTAGTCGCAGGCAAAGGCATCAAATGAGTTTTCATCTTGTCTCCTGCCTTGCCTACCTTTTGGCACTGTTCACAGGTCCTGCAGTACCCTGTTACATCTCTGGAAATTCCAGGCCAATAGAATTTCTGCATAATACATCTCTTTGTACGTTTTATGCCCATATGACCTGCAAAGGGAATATCATGGGCTATGGCTATAAGTGCCAGATGGTAGGCTCTAGACCCTACCAACTGCTGTATCCACTCACCTCTCGCCCCTCACTCAGGGGTCCACTCTCTATACAGTAACCCTTTGTCCCAGTGTACAGAATCCCCCTTCCCTTGAAAATCAGGTGCTCACTAGCTAACTCTCAGGCCTTGTAATGTAGGGTCTGAGAGCTGAGCCTGTCTCAACTCCCTCTCTTTGTAACATTTCCCAGCTCCCCTTCCACAGGAATTCTGGCATCCTCTGACAGCAGTGCCTCACTGTCAGCCTGGATACTACTACTCACCTCTGCCCTTACAGTCACTCTGTCCATGGGAACATCAGTACCCACAAGCAGCCATGTCTCGCATTCAGTCTCACTGCCTCAGGGTACCTCCCTCTCTGCAGTAACCACCTCACCAGTCCTGCCTGCAGGTGTGCGGGCTGTCTGGGTCTCCCCCAGGCTACCAGACCCACATGCTTGTCTTCAAGCCTGATCGTGCAACTCCATTAACACGTGGTACTGCCTCATCAAAATCCTTCCCTATCAAAACATCTGCAGGATGATAGTTTGGTACCCCTGTTGTCTCAAGACAACCTACTATTGGCATTTTGTCCTTCCCACTTACTGGCTCCCTCACCTTTTGTTTCTCACCTTGCCTCCATGGACATCTGTATGCTATATGGCCCCACTGGTTGCCTTCAAAGCATTTAACCCTAGGTCCTGGACGTGTACCTGGACTAGTGGTTTCCCTTGCTACTGGCAGATTTTTTTTGGACAGTCTGGGCTGCCCACAATGGTTCCCTTAGACACATGAGCAACACTGGGTGTCCCTTTCCTGTGCAGGGATGTCCTGCTTGCTAGGTATAGGTCTCCTTTCTTTCCCAACTCATGTACATCAGAGCATTGTCTATCAGCTAACCAGATCCTCATGTCCTCAGGCAAAGTGCTAAGGGCTTGTTCCCTCACCAAAAGGTCTGCCAGCCCTTCAAAAGTGGTGACCTGACATCTACTCCTCCACCTATGAAAATAAGTGCTTGGTTCAGCAACACATTCACACACATTTTCATCTGCCTTGCGTCTATGCTCGCAAAACTTTCTTCTATAAACTTCAGGCGTTAGCTTAAAAAATTCTAGCAAACAGTTCTTTACAACATCATAGTTTAAAAAATCATGTTCAGATATTTTGGACAACACAGTTACAGCTTTACCATGCAGTAAGGGGGTCAGGAAATGTTCCCAGAGCCTTTGGTCAACATCATACTATTTACATACCCTCTCAAACATATGAATGAAACTATCAAAATTATCCCTCTCTGTAAACTGTGGAAGAAATTTACTGACCTTTTGTGCTTCTGGGCTCCAGTTACTCCTTTCCCTTTACCTCCATGACTCTGACGAAGAGTCAGCATCTCCTTTTTATGTTGCCTCTCCCTCTCCTTCTCCTTAGCTTCCAGGCATAGCAGTTTTTTATTCTCCTCAGCCTGCAGATGTCGCAGTTTCTCTTTTTCCTCAGTCTGTAGATGCCTCAGTCTTTCTGCTGCTTCTATTTCCAAATGCTTGGCCTCCAACTCAAGTCTCTTTTTAGCTCCAGATGGATTTTTAAGTCCTCTGTAGAAAGGTTGAGCTGTCCCTTCTCTGAGTGTGGTACATCTCCACGTCCAGTCTGATCATCCTCCTGGTTGCTATTTATTTTCTGATACAGCTGGGACCAAAGCTGCAATCATGTCTGCCTTAGTCAAGTTTCCATGCACTAGTCCTTTAGCCTGGCACATCTCAGCCAACTGGCCCTTTGTCAGCTTGCCATACTCCTCTGCTGACATGCTTGCCTGCTTTCACCGACTAACTAAGCTAACAAAAGAAATAAAACAATTGTGATCTGAACTCTGAGTCTTCACTGCGTGGTTGATTTAGAGTACAAAAACACCTTCAGTTATCACTGTACACAAGCTACAGGAATTCTCTATCCACACCACTACAAGCCAATTAATATGTGATGTGGCTAACTCACCACTGTCAAACAATTAATATTTGATGTGGATATCCCACCTCTGCCAAACAATATGTGACGCCTGTGCACTGGCCCAGTAATCAAGGAGCCTCAATCCTCACCACTAACACCAGTGAGAGGCGCCCACATTGGTAAGGATAACAAGTACACACACATTAAAGTACAATTTCCCTTAAGAGCACACAGAAATCACAGTCAGTCTGGGGCTGGTTTCTCGCTCTCTCCAGATTCCCAGTAAGACTCCCCACTGGCATAGTTATAGGGTTCAGATCTCAGTTGGGTAGTCAAGCCAAACCCTCCAGCACCTGACCAACCAGTGTTTCGTGTCCCTTCCAAATAGCTGACACACACTGAGATTTTATTTATATACAAACACACAGACACTCATGGGGAAGGCTGGCACAGCTTCACTAGCTATACCCCCTTTTGTCCAGGCTATATGGTAGTAATCACCTGCCACCAACTACTCTTATCAGCTACTATAAAGGCCCTTACAAAAGGGTGTCCAGTTGTACTGTGTAATGTTACTGTTATCCAAGTAGTAAGTGTGACCCAGGGCTAAGGCTATTTAGGAGTGGCCTTGTACAGTGTCACCAAATACATGGAAGCACTCTTAAGAGCTTAAAGTATCTCTACACACAAACAGCCACAGTAATAAAAGGTTTAAAATATTTAATAAATAATAAAACACAAGACCATACTTATTCATTCAACAAAATGACACTAGAGAGTTCAGAAATCACAGGAAAATACTTTAAAAATATTGTAGGGTAGCCTCACACAAATATAGAAAACAGCTATACTAATCTGGCTATATTCCTATCTATCTCTAAGAGAAATACGAAGATCTAGATAACTTTATGTACAGACCAAAGTACAGTGCTGGCGAGTTGATGTTTACAGGTCTGGAATTAGATACAAAATGCTAAAATTTTTCTCTAAGAAAGAGTCTTTAAATTGATAATACACATTACTGCTGAGTCATTTCAGATTACATAATTCTTGACACTTCTACTCAAGTTTCCAAGGCTCACAGAACTTACAATTTTAATATTTCTTTTTGTAATCTACACCTGCCAGGAAGCCACAGCAATAAAAGACACTTTACATTTAAAGCCTAGTAATTATCTCTGTCTTAGAACAGTAAAAAGAATTTCCTAACCCAGACATCCTGTCTCCAAGCTTGAGATCAAACGCAAGTCGTAAAATCATTTGCTTATCAGCTTTCTTACAGCAGGGTGCACTATTGTTACATTTTTGAAGCTCAGAACATGCACAGTTTTCTTAACATTTGTCAAACAGATCATATTAATATTTACAAGGACATAGAATTATTTACAGACTTCTATCTATCTAGGCTGGCAGCATTCACACCAGTGTTATAAGACCTCTCTTCCATTCTGTGGTCATACTGGCAAACTACCCTTTACTCAACATCACTTAGTCCATTATTCATAGACAGTCAGTTACCTTATCTTATTTATATAGATTACATACTATTCCGGTTTCGGAATTTTCAGGTCCTCACTACAGACCTGTCTGTAGTACACCCTTTCAGCTTGCTATCTTAAAAAAAAAAAAAAAAAAAGCCCAGAAATTCAGCCCTGTGGCATATTTTGTCTCTGACCTTTCATCCTTTGAAAAACATCCCCAGTGCTGAGTAGTCTAGTGTTATTCACTATTCCCCCAGTATTCCTTACTATATAATACCCTCCTCTCCCTTCCCTGTAACTCTGTATCCCATTCATAGCCTCAAAAATGGTAAACAATGTTTCACACAAAAAATAAAAAGCCTAATAAAAGTAGATCCAGCTAGAAAGAAGAAAGTCTGTTAAAATCAGATGCACCACATTATCCAGATAACAGCTCACCCCGATTTTATAAAGTGTGTTACTTTTAGCCCTGCAAATTGACCTTTGTACCTTATTTCAAGCTCCCTGTACAATTAATAGTGCCTGGGCATAAATCCAAGCAAAGATGCTTGAGTATTTGAAACACTTATACAAGTTGAACTCTCCTCGCCAGTTAAAATTAAGGTGACAGACAAGCCAGTTAGTGGACTCCAGTGTGAAGTACCACACTACAAAATGGCATTCTAACATAGAAGTGTACATTGCAGTGCAGGACGGCATTGTCATGCAGCGGTAGCATTGTCACCTCACAGCAACATGTTCTCCGGTTCAATTTTCGGCTAGGGTGCCTTCTGTGTGGAGCGTGCATGTCCTCCCTGCATTCGTGTGGGTTTCCTCCGGGTGCTCCAGTTTCCTCCCATATTACAAAGACATGCATCTGGAGTGTTTCTCCCCAGGCCTTCACTGAAAATGGGCTTTGTTCCAAGTCGGACTTTCCCCTGTTAACAAATGTAAAATTTAAAAAAATTGCATCAGTGGCTGATGATTCAGAAACATGGACCATGTCAGTTCAGTGATTCAGTCCAAGCAGTGTCCACATATGATATATAACCCCTGAATCTATACCCTGTCTGCCTTGAAGGAAAATATATTGACAGTATACAATATGTCTATCGGCTTACAAAAGTTTTATGTCCAGTTTCTACCATGTCAGTCCCATCATTCATTTATGGTTGTTTTTTTTGATGTCTCGTCTCAGTCATCATCTTCCTCCACCTGTTGAAGTGTGACCACTTCTCTCTCCGTGTGTATCTCTGGTTGGTTATTCCTTATTTGCTTGGTGTGTTTTGCCATTTCTTTATGCTTTTCTTGCATCCATAATTTGAGCAGGGGAAGAGGCTTGATCAGCCCCCTCTCCTGCAGTCTTGTCTACTGTCTACCTACTCCAGTCATACTGCTCTCATTTCCATTCACTTGTACGGTGCCTTCTTTGAACTGTTGGTAATCCTGCAGTGTCTTGGCCATCTTTGTTTCCATGAATGACTTCATTCCCACTATGGAAAAAAGTCCTCAGGATTGCAGGGTAAGTCAACTTGAATTTCAGTCCTTGACTTTTACAGACTTTAAAGCATGGCACACATTCTCCCTGCTGGAGCCTCATAGCCTGGGAGTAATCATGGTCAACAAAAATCCAGGCATCACAAACCTTGATCTCGTTTCCCTTCTCCTATAACTTGCCTTGTATCAGTTCCTCCAGCCTATAATTTTGGAACATGTGTATAATAGGTTGTGGGAAGCATGTCAAAGTGCCCCAATGCTGAATACCCTGTGTGCTCTGTTCAGTAAAACATCCTGCAGTGGGATGCTTGACCACTGACTGATAAATTCCGGCATTAACTTTATAAACTCCTTGCCTTCACTGTCTTCTGTTATATCGTTGAATCGGAAATTCTCCCTCCACCCTTTATCTTCTAGTTGTCAGCTTTTCCTTAAATTCTTCTTGTGCCAACTCCATCTGTGAAATGCAGACTGCTGAATCACTATGCTTACTATAGGGATTATATATATCAGCTGAACGTGTGGCGAGCATAGCTTCCATTTCTGTGAGCTAAGCATCTGGTTTCTTTATATATTTCTGGGTATAATCATTTGTGTTCAAAACCTCTTGGTAAATTTTCTCTATATTTTATCTACCAGGTCTACCATTCCTACAAAATGCATGTCAGTGCATGCAGTCTTGGGCAGCCCAAGACTCGATGGAACCTTGTGGTTAGTTTTGTATTGTGAATTTTCTTGATGTTTGTCTCCTTTACATTTTCTTTTGGGCATCTTCTTTAATTGGTAAGTCTCTTACAAATTTTTGTGAGTTGCCAATTTTGGTAGGATATCCTGTAGCTGAACTTGAGGTGGGAAGGTTTGCTACCAGTCAGCTCAGTGCCATACCAGAAGTCCCTCAGTTTGAGATACATTTTGATGTTTGGATTCCAGAAGGTTCATTTGCTTATGCCCAGTTGATACTAACTTAGCTTTTCAAGTTAATTTTATAAGGAGTAAATTGTTTGAACAGTACTGTTTAGTAACTTAGTACAAATAGCCAAAACCCAAGAAGGAGTACCCAAGAAATCAGCAACAACATTTAGTCCCGTTTTGGTGAGCAGCAAACTATTAGCATTGTTCTCAGCAGTAGTAAAGAATTAAAAGTTTACTGATTTTTAAGCAAGAGCGACCCACCAGGTACTTTCGTTTCTTGATTTTATAATGCTTGAGTAGTGTTAGAGCAGGCATCAAACAGACTGGAATTGGAAAGGATGCTGAAGTCTGGGTTATTACAAGGTAGAGTGTCACTAGATGTTTTTTTTTTTAAAGAACTCTACAAAAACCAAGAGCATTTGATGGAATATGAAATGCTTAGGTGAAACCGTACTCTCCTAAGTTGGTAATGGTAATTTTATTTGCTGCTTGTCCATTTTTTTCTTCCAAAGGACTGGCAGTAATTCCAAAAGCAAAGGCATCTATGTCAGTGAAGGATAAGATTAAGGCTAAACCTTGAAAATCTTTAGTCTCTTCTTTGTTTGGAATGCCTTTGTTAATCTCTCATTCTGAGATGTTTTGGATTTTATTTTATTATCAATAACAGCATTTGTCAGTAATGAAGCTTTAAAGTTTCTTTTTTATGTGCTCATATCAAGAGGTGACATATAGGTTTTGTTGCAGTTTTCAAGTTTAATGTAGTCATAAAAGGCTCTATTCATTTCTTTTCTAATGCAGCATATTTACTTCTCTTCATATTCTGTTGTAAGTTGAGGGGAAATGTTAGTGGTAGGAAGTATCCACACCCCTGCTGACAGCTTCATATCCTTCACTTGGGAATTTAGACCTATACATATCTTTCCAACATTAGTCCGTGATCAGTACGATGGTTACCCTGGAGAGAGGAGACTTTGCCCTGAAAGGGTAATGTACAGTGCATGGCCAGTATGGAGAATAGTTGTCAGACGGCAGACGTTAATATAGGTATACCAGAGGTAAGCTCACATAAACGACCCACTTCTTTGGGTTTTCAGTTGGGATATCCTTATCTTCCTGTGGACATTTTGCTGTGAAGCTCTCTTATTCAGGTGCATGTTCATACTCGCTTCTCATGGTGATGATGTGTGTTACACTAGGAGAGGGTACCCTAACCTATGAGCCTACTAAATCTTTTTTGCTGCTTGCACATTTTATATATTTAATTATTATTTATTTTTTACCAGGGTAGTGCACTGATCAGTATTGACCAGTAATAGGCTCCAGCAGTTTACATTGTCAGATCTGGGGTTGGGGGAGGGGTGTCTGTGGGAATATTTTTGAGTACAGTAGTGATTTCTTTGTGACCTATGTGTTTGAAGTAGAAGAGGGGGATGAATAGTGTTGGGGTGGGTAATTCATGGTATGTGGAGATATGCAGAGTTTATTGAGAGGAGTTTGCTAAACTCTCTAAGGAAATTTTCTTGGGAATGTTTTGCTGTGGCACATTGCATGGTGTTTTGTGAGAGAGTACCATGAAAAGGTTTTCTTCCAGGGGAAGGTTAACTTCTATGCAGAAGTGTTTGGGTGAATGTCAGAGAGTGATTTATTTGTTTATTTGGAGATTGCTGTTGTGCCTTTGAATGGATTGTTTGGTTAGGTTATGCAAGGGAGGCTCAGTTCACATTTTTGGGTGTTTTTTTTTCCATTTTTGCCACACTTCATCCCTTAGTGTGAGAATATATTTCAGTTTGGTTGATAGCCATTCTGTCTGATGTTTGTCATGGAAAAACTTCTGCATCTGATTTCTATACTAGTTAAGCTATTGAAGTGTCTGTATGACCACCAAATCAAGAACCAGTACACGCATTAGCATTGCCATAATTGCTTGGAAGTGGAGAACTGTATGAAGCTCTTTCATGAGTGCTATCATTTTGATTTTAACCTGTCCACCTGAAGAAGTAGAAGGAAGAAGCTCTTGGATACCTTTGCCTCTTTAAAAGTGGTTACAGAGATCGTTGTACAGCTCCAGACGTATGCTGGATCACCATCAAAAGTGAAGGAAGCAATGGTCGAACACTGGTCACACATTGCTTGTATCAAATCTATGCCCGAGATTGCCTCATGGAAAGACATCCTCACCCTTGGCTTTTGAGGCTTGAGTTCATGCCTGTTTTCTTTCTTTGCATATGACTTGGGCACTGTTAGATATACCCCCAAGACAGTGACCTTGTCAGTTGCATCCTGGAATGTAAGCACCACCCATCCTTCACTTGAATGCCAGGGCATGCTATCAAAAAGCCTGCCCACAAAGAATGGTTCATTCAATCCTCAGCCAGATCTCAGTGGTAGCACTTGCAGCTGGAGTCTTATTTAGGTTCAGCAGAGCTTAATGGCTGAGAGTGAGGAGAGTTCCATGCATCCTGCCATACCAGTGCTTGCTAGACAGGCTTCAGTATCATACAGTGGGTCGACTTTTGGTAGGTGCTCGTGGATACAGGAGTGCACCCTTGTGTGACTTGGTTTGATATTAATACCAGGTTCCTTCATCCTTGCACTGTCTTCTGGTAGAACTGCTATTATGCTGTTGTAACCTTTTATTCGATACATGGCAGAGTCCCATCACATGCTTAACATGCACATTTCACCCTGGAATGAGAGCACCAATGCTAAAACACATGGAGGAGTGGTTTTGTTCCCTTTGTATTATGGGAGGACTACGTGGACCCATAGCCCCTTGTCTTGGACATGGATGAAGACAGTGATAACAGTCTCCTGACAGATCTGCTGTGGGCCTATTGACAAGAGTTTGCTAAATTCTTCCATTTGAGAAACTGTTAGATTTATGATGCCCATCGTGGACTGTATTCTTGCTCCTGCTTCTTTCCTCCAGAAATGTCTGAATCAACACCTTGGGAAGAAGGAGACAAGAAGCCTTGATCATTCCTATAAGCAGCCCATGATCAGACATGCCAATTATGCAGAGTGGAAGCACTTGGATACTACTTCCTCATCTTCCTGTTGAGTGAAGGGATCTCCTGACCAGGCATTCTAGGCTAGGCTCTTACTTGATCTCTTTAGTCCAGCTAGGTCCCAGAGACAACAGCATGTTGCTACCTTGCACCTGACAAGGAGTCTAAAGTTTTGGACAGAGTAGGCAAAAAGGGTGTTTTTCTGTGTTATATTGGGGCCTTCATTCCTTAGATTCTGTCTTATCTGTTTAGGTTCTAGTCCTCCCTCGTAGACCAAGCTGTGGGAAAGCATGCATCCTTCTCTACTCAAGGCTCAAGCTGGTTGAGACCCTACCCACAGCTTCCATGGTGGGGTACCACTTGGTCCACTGTAGTTTTAGATATGTTGACGCTGTTCTATTAGCATATAGGGATGAAATCCTCACTCTGATCCCCCATCCCTGACTATGATCCACATAATGTAAGCTCGATTAGTGGCTCAAACACATGTTGGAGCCAGCATGGGGTTGAAAAGAATGATGAAGCTTAGCATGCTCACCTCTCCTCAGCAGGAGGGCTGAGGAAGTGTGTGTTTGGGGAAGTCTCTGTAGTAGAATCCTTGATGAGGTGGGTGCCTGCTGCAAGGAGAGAGTGGGGTCAGGGTTGTGCCACACACACAGGCATGGATGTGTATTACATGCCCAATCACATGCCAACTCAGTGGACATTAAATGCCTATACAGAGGGAAAATTGAAACAATCTGTTGAGCCTTCCTGTTGGAACAGCTGGGGCAGCTTCCAGGCTTACTCCTCATCCTGGGTACCTGTCATTGTCATCTTTTTGTAGAGAGGGATCTGGCAACCGTGACAAGAGGGATTAAACCTACTTGAAGCCACGCGAATCCATGATACTGGGGAGTGAGGGGCCTAAAGGACCCATGAGGTTGCTGAAACCCAACCCAACCTAAAGCAACAGGAAAAAAGCATATACTATGCTGATGCTGTGGACAGGGGAACAAGCTTTTGTATGTGCCCTTGCTGGATGACTTGGCTCGGGCTTTATTTCCTCCTTTATAGGCCAGACAAAAGTTAGAAACTCCCTTACTACCAAACATTGCTGTCTAGTCTTCACTGGGTGACTGTCAACTGCATCTGCAGATTTCATTTCTCTGCAAGGCTGTCCCTGAAAGAATGTTCTCTAAGTCTGTCACTA
Organism: Protopterus annectens; assembly: GCF_019279795.1. Classification (NCBI taxonomy): domain Eukaryota; kingdom Metazoa; phylum Chordata; order Ceratodontiformes; family Protopteridae; genus Protopterus; species Protopterus annectens. Next base: position 484,900,778 of record NC_056726.1, on the reverse strand, counting down.
CTTGTTGGATCATTATCTTAGACTGTCCGGTTGCCACTGTGGTCCTGGGTAGCAGTATATTATGATTGTTGGATTCTCTTTGTGAATATGCCCCACATAAAGACCAACCCTTCTCTCCACATAGTTTGTATAACCAACTTGTACTCTACTACTTAAAGGGACCATAGAGGCTGTTCTTTCTTTTAAACAAGTCATAGCATTCTGTTTCTGCCCTTTCCCGGCTTCACAAAGGATGGAATGCTTCTGCCGCTTTCTGGGCTTCAGTGACTTGAGCGCGCACACATCTTCTCCAGATGATGGTTCTTTAGGGTGGAGTCATGCCCCTTTTAGACAGAACAGATCTTTTAGAACATCGTGAATGTATGCAGCATTCTAGAGGAAAGGCGTCTTCACTTCATTCAAGGTGGTCGCAACATTTATTTCAGAGTCTTACTGTTTGTGGTCTGTCTTTTCTACCTAAAGTATTTAGCAGCATGTTAACTATGTTGTAGGCTTGCAGGAGAAGGAACTCCATGCACTCATTAACTGGATGTCTGACTTCAGGTGGTTGCATAAATGAACTCTTGGGTAATACTCCATGAACTGGAAGAAATCCTTTTTCACACCATCTTAGAGGATCGCCTTCATTAGTGGACAGCAGGACATTGTCTAAACAATGTGCTTTTTTTCTTTTATGGATTAACTATTTATATTGAAACAAAGTTTTCATCCCTGACATCTACAAATTTACATATGAAGTATAATCTACATGCACGGTGCACATAATTAATACTAATCAGTAGTTGACCTTATTTTTTTCTAGCCCTTTGACATTCTGGTTGTTAATACATCCTGGCTAGACTCAACCTGATGATTACATCGTCTCAGCATTCTTCATTTACTGTTTCCTGAGGCATTCATCTGATTTCTACAGGCCCCACATTTTCTTAATTTTTCCGCTGCTTTCCCCTGCCTTGCTGTAGTCTCTTTTTTAATTAAGTCTGCTGTAATTTCAGTTACTTCTGTCTTTCGGTTGACTCACTTTCTTCCATTTTCTCATTATTGCTTTTTATAGCTACTAACATTACCACAGTGAGTGGGCTTGGCCATGCTTTGGCCCCTGGTAGCCTGTCTTTGTCAAGTTATTGTCAATTCCAGTTGAGTGCCACAACTTTTTAAGCATCACTTGTAAATCTTTTGTAAAGTTATCCAGTTGTCCACACTTCAAAAATGCCACGGGTCAGTACTAAAACGTCTCCCCCTAGATGAAGCAGTAGCATACTTTAAAACCAAATTCCTTACTATTCTTCACTCCCATGCTCCCAGCCACTCTATTAGAACCAAAGTTAAAATTGCACCCTGGCTTACTAAAGATACCAATACCAACATTTCACTCAGAAACAAACATTGGCCACCTACCGAAAAACAAAAGTCCCACTTGATCAACTAAGACTCAGACAGCTAAGGAATGACACCAAAAAATCCATAACATTAGACAAAACTAACTACTACTACCATTTACTGCCAAAACACCAAAACAAACCTCAAAAGTTTTGGGCAGGAATAAACAAAGTACTCTACCCAGGCCAAACTGCCACTCTACTCCCCTCAGCTTCCCAGCAAAAATCCCCAATAGACATTGCTAATAACTTCAACAGCTTTTTCACAGAGACTATCCGGTCTCCAGCCAGCCAACTCTCTCCCAGTGACTCTAATTCTAATGCAGCCACACCCAGTACCCAAACATGCTTCACCTTCCAACCTGTTCTTACTCAACTTATTCATGCCCTACTTAAGAAACTAAGACCCACCACCCCAGCTGCCGACCTCCTCCCAGCAGACTTTCTTCAAAAGGCTGCTGACACCATAGCATACCCCATCTCAGTCTTGATCAACAGAGCTATATCTGAAGTTACTGTACCCACTGTATGGAAAATCTCCCATGTCATACCTCTCCATAAAGGAGGCAGTTCCCTGAACTGTCATACTTTAGACCCATAGCTATTCTGTCACCTCTAGCTAAAATTATGGAGAAGTGTGTACACATACAGCTCATGCACTACCTCACACAGAACAAGCTGTTGTCCAAATTTCAGCATGGCTTTAAGCTACACCACAGTACTACTTCTGCCCTCCTCTCTTTCTTTAATGTCATTCACCACAACCGCAATAATAGACTATCCTCAGCACTCTTTCTAGGTCTATCCAAGGCTTTTGACATGGTTGACCACAAAATGCTTGTAAATACCTTGAAGGCCTTCTCCTTAAACAGCCATGCACTCCAATGGTTTCGATCCTACCTGCAGGGCAGGCAACAGGCAGTCCTATGGGAGGACAAGCTATCATCTCGCCTACCCATCACATTAGGAGTCCTCGAGGGCTCAATACTAGGACCCCTTCTTTTCTTCATCTTTATCAACGACCTTCATTCAGTCATCCCAGATGCTACCTGCATTCAATATACGGATGACTCCACCTTGATTTGTTGTGACACCTCACCAGCTACTCTAGTCGCATTAACCCAAAATAACTTTAGTACAGTGGAAAAATGGCTCTCCAATCAACATCTAATCCTAAACCCCAACAAAACTAAGCTGCTCCTCTTCTCCCCCAACACGCAGGATCCCCCTGCCATCCTTCAGCATAACCGCTAAAAATGGCACTATCATCTCCCCAGTAGGCCAAACTAAACTACTGGGTGTAATAGTTGATAACCTGAAGGTTGATGCGCATATCAATCAAACTATCAAAACCATTAATAAAAAACTTGGCTCCCTTTACAGAATCAAACCTTTTCTTACTCCACTTGCTAGAACTGCAATTGCCCATTCCCTTCTACTATCAGCTCTTCTCTACGCATCACCTCTATTCTCCAACTTAAACAAAACAGATCTTAATAAACTATCATCCTGCTATAACCACATTGCCAGATTTGCTACTGGCACAGCCTACCGGACACACCACTGTCACAACCTAAATCACCTAGGATGGCTTGAGCTGCCTAGCCTACTGCAGTTCAACCAGCTAACAGTGGCACATAAATTCCTTTACCAACCAGAAAATACACCTGCACTAAAAAATATTATCAGCCCCTACACCAGCACTTGGCCACTGCTGTCATCCACTAGACTCCTAGTTCAAACATACAAATCCAACTACTCAGCTGGGGACTCTCTGTTTGCCAACTCGTTTGGAAAAACATGGAACAGACTCCCAGCTGACTTGACCCTAGAACCCTCACTAACTCTATTCAAAAACAAACGCAAGAAATACTTCAAAACTCATTGGTTATGTCCTTGCATTAACCCCGACTAGTGACCTCTCTATTACTTGGGTGCCTTACCTTCCACTACTAACTTTTTTCTACCACACCATTTCAGGAAGGGTCAATTGTATAACTGCTGCTCAGTGTGTCTTAAACCTGAATGTAATGTTATGTATGTATAACTTTGAAAATAATGTTATGTTTTGTAAAGTGTTTTATAATAAGTTAGTACTATATGTACTAAATGCTGGTATTGTTTGACTCTAATCTGCTTGAAACTAGCATTTACTAAATGTTCAATGTGTATTATTATCTTGGAACTTTTCTCCCTGGACCTTCACTGAAAATGGACGTATATCAAGTCGGACTATCCCGGTCAACAAATGTAAAATAAATAAATGTGTTCCCAATCTCCCCATTCCCTTTAGTTGCACCTTCTAACACCTACCATCTTCTTGTGGAAACATATTTTGCAATTTACTAGGTGTGTAAAAATACCCCCTGTAAGCACTTTTATACAAATATTCTACGTTTTCTGGACTTAGTAGCACAGAGATGCATCTTTCCATTGCTGGTCTGTAAATTGGTTTCCTAAATTTCTACCCCAACACTGCCACATCTCTTCTGCCTTCCCTATGTATTTATCCAATAGTGCTTCAATTGCCCTACATATTAATTTTGGTGTTCGAGGCCCTTTCTGTTCCATGGGTTCATAGGTTGGTACTAGGCTATAGGCCCTAGGGCCTATACAAGCCTAGCCATAACAATTCTCTGGATATTTCTTCCCACAATATTTACTTCTCTGGACGCAGAAGCTCTCGCTTACTTTTGGTCTGTCCTTTCCCATTAGCGTCTTCTGCTCTTTCTTATATTCTCTTACCAATCCAGCATACCTAAGCTTCTCATTCTGCCCCAATCCATATTCTGTCTTCACTTCTTTCTAAGACTTTGGATTACCATCCCTGCAGTACTTGTTCCCAAAATCACACCTCCTTTCCCAAACTTCACAATTCTCTTGCCATAGTTACCTTCTCTCTCTTCTTTTTCTTGGGCTGTTCTGTACCTATCAGGCTAGGTCTTGCCACCAGCCTTATGCGCTCTGTCTTTTTAATGTATTTTCTACTCTCTCAAATTCTATCCCTTTCTCTGTATTTATTCCTGTCCAGATAACACCTCTGTGCCCATAACTGGATCTGATTTGCTTTTTCTCCCATCCGCCTTGCCTTAAGAATGCATTTTCATAGTGGCCATACTTATTTTCCATCATATATACTAGCTTCGTTTGAGTAACTGCATATTGAGTCTCAAGATCTGCTAGTCTTCTTCCTTCTTCCTGTTTTTCCCCATTTTATAGTATTTTTCCCCCTCTCGAATACATTCTTAATACCTTTAATTATTTTATCCCACACCCTTTTTGTTGTTTTTGCTAAATATACTTGACCTGCATACAGCACCATGGGGACTACAGACATTTTCATAACTTATGCTTTGCGGTCTGTATCCATACACATTAACTTCCATTGTTGTATTTTACCAGCTACCTTTTTTGTAAGATCATCCCACATTTCCCTTGGTGCCCAACCTACTTCCCAGCTCAACTCAAACTAAATAACACTTTGGGCATGTTGGAGATGCCCATAAAGCTTTTGAAGCCGGATAGTTGTTGTATCCTGTGCAGAATGCAACTCTTATGGCTAAGGTTACTGCAGCAGTCATCTTTGTACCATATCATTTTATAGTAAGTTTAGTTACACGACTGTACTTACTTCTGTTTCCCTTTTAGTTTGTTGCCAGTGCTCCCCCTCCTTCTCTGTTAATTCCCCAAGTTTTGCTTGATGATTTCTTAACCCTGTTCAGGGCTTGTGTGCATCTTCTTTTTCCTTCCACTCTTCCTTCTCTTTCTTCATCACCAGATAATCTCTTCTCTCTTTTAATGCATCCCATCTTCTCTCTAAATTGTCTTTTTCCACTTTGAGTTGCTCTAGCAGTTGTGTACTCATGAACTGGACCACCGGACTAAATGCATTCTTTTTCCTGAAGTGCTTAGAGAAACACCAGTGCCGAAAATATTATTATCTGTCACTTTCCGTATTTTAAGCAGTCCAAGTATTTTGTATTTCTGTGAGTAAAATGTATACTCATTATGTTTGTGTTCCCTGTTTAATATGTTGCAATCCAAAGACTTCACGCATTCCTTGAAAATTCCAGCATCATTTGGTCTCCCCCATGGTGCATCTCTGACATCACTAATTACCTTCCAGACTCCCTCCAAGTAATAGAACTCCTTGCTGCTCTGCTATCACTTCCCCAAAGCTACTTTTAATCTTCCTATAGTTACTTTGGGAGAGATATAAACATTTGCCACAGTTACTCTCTGTCCTTCAATATCACAAATCTCTCTTGCAGGTCAGATGTATGAGCTTCACTAACAAACATGGTTCCTTTAATTAAAGTTAATACCTTTATTCTCTCCTCACTTAACTGTGCACTATATCATCGCTTTCCAGTCTTTTTAATTGACCACCTATACTGTCTTTCATCTGTTTGTTTTTTGAATTATCGCAATGCGTCTCTCACTCTTATGCGTATTACACCAGGATTCTCTCTTTCTTCTCTTCATATACCAAGCAGGCCTCGCTTTCCCCTTAGAGCTCGTTTTTAGAGGGTTCTTCCTATTCCTCACCCTTTTCTGGGATTGCGTTCAAGTTAGAGGCTCTTCAGTCGGGGGAGTCGCCATTTACGTTAGAGGATCTTGCCTTTCTCTACTTCTCCCCCTTAAAAAAAAAAAAAAAAAAAAAAAATAATAAAGTTCTTCCTTTTTTATTGTTAGGCTACCTATTACAGCCTAGTTGCAGTTACTTGCTGTGTGCCGTTAGTTGATAGCTTTCTGCTGTTTTCTGGTACTGTGAAATTTTCCTTGACTAGTGTTTACCATTTCTAAAGAGTCGAAACCCTCTGGGTTTAAAAAATGAGACTCGTGTTGCCAAAAAATGTCCCTTATGGACAGGCACATGAGTTGCATTTATTGTTTAGGGGCTGTTCACCCGGAGGACTCTTGCTCGATCTGTCACGCTTTCAGTTCCAGAGTCCTGCAGGAGAGAAAAAATAAGCTTATTTTATGTGGCCTCCTGAAGAACCCTCAGGATTCTTCGTCTCGGGGTCCTCAGCCAGCCAAAGTGTCCGAGAAATACTCCAAGCCATCAGTTCTGAGTTCGGAACCAACAAAAATCACTGAGAAGCCTTCGGCTGTGTCAGCTCCCAGCATTGGCTCCGACAAAGCTAAGTCTCCGGAGGCTTCATCTGTGTCCTCGGAGCCCGTCTGGGACCCATAAGAGATCAAGATCTCCTTCTTTGGAGCCGGTATGCTCTGCTCCACAATCTCCTCTGCTGCATCCTGGAACAGGCAGTCACCGTGCCTCTTTACACTCTTCTCAGTCCTCCAGACTTTCGGATCACGATGTGGAGAGTGGTCAACAGGCTCCTCAAGTCACAGGCACTTGCTAAATTACTTTCGAGCCCAGCCCATAAGGAATTGGCTCCTTCGGCCCTCCCAGCTTCTCCATCGATTCCTCCTCCTCTGATTCTCTTGAGCTTGGAGCCGAAGTGCACGGAGTTCGTGATGGTGGAACTGTTTGCTCCGGTTTCTTCTCCCGTATCGGTTCCAATGACTGCTCCGATCTCCTCAGTGTCTGTCCATCGAGGGATCTGGGTGCCGAAGCTCTCTCGCCAGCTTCGAAGGGGGAAGTGGCATTGGACCCTTGTCTGATCCTGCTCTTTCTCTCGGAGCTTCGGCGCAGGTGAGCTAGGCTCCTACATTGGCCTCAGAGCCATCACTTCCAGTTCGAAAGAGATCTCTGGGCTCTTTGGAGCTGGCGCCCCTTCGACTCTGGACCGTGGCACCTTCGAGGTGATAAGGAGCGTATTGTCTCCTGAGACTGCTCCACCCTCGGCCCCATTGGCTCCTTCTCCCTCGGTGCCTGTGCCTACCTTTGTCCCTCCCCCTGCCTCCAAGCGTAGGGAACCTGTGCCCCAGAACACCCCTCTGGGTGACCAACCTCTTCAGAAACCTCCTCCGAGCATTCGGCAGAGGTCCCTCGGAAGAGGAAATGTAAGAGGAAGCATCTAGACTCCCCTGACTCTATCACTTCGGATACAGACTTGGATGAATCGGAAGGGTCCCCATGGTCCCCCTCTAAGGATATCTCTTTTTCAGACATCTTGGAAATCCTTAGAGGGGTGGCTGGAAGTCCCCTAGCCCCTTCTGAGGACAAGTCTGTCTACCTGGATGCATTTGGTTCCCGACCCTCTACCTCTTGTGTCTCCGCCTTTCGACCCACTTTTGTCTGTAGTGATTCGAAATCTTAGAGTGCTCCAGAGACCATGGAACCAGTTCCGAGGAGACTGAACAAATTTATTACTGCTCCAGAGGATAAGTCTTTCCTGTCCAAAGGTGTCCCTGTTGATGCCATGGTGGTGGCAGTAGCCACTAAGAAGGAACTTGCGGAAACTTCTTCATCTGTCCATCCACTGAACAGAGAGTCCCGTACGAGGACAGGTATGGGAACCGTATGTTTTCTTCAGCGATCTTTACTCTCAGGTCGCTGAATTACTTGTCTCATTTCACATGACTTCAGAGGGATCTCCTGAAGGAGCTAGGAAAGACCCTGAAAGATTCTACAGCTGAGGAAGTTGAGAACAGGGCAGCTTCCCAGCTTGCAACCTTGACCTTTGTGGTTAACTCCTCCATGAGGCTCATTTCTTATGCGGCAGATGGAACAAGTAGGGCAGCAGGTACTGGAGTAGCTTTACGGAGACACTCCTGGATGCGCCTTTGTCAATTTGTGGAACCTTTTAAGTCTTCATTTACCAACACCCCCTTCGATGGCTTGTCCTTGTTCGAGCCTCAGGAAAAAGAGACTCGCACCAGGTGTGAACTGGATGGCAAGACTCTCTCTGCCATAGGAGTCTGTTTTTCCACTCCATCTAGACCCTATCCTAAAGGTTAGAAGAGTGGGAAAATGTGGTTCCAAAAATCCAAAGGATCTTCGCCTGACACACATGGTGATTTTTTCCCCCAGGGGCAGAGGGGCCAACAACAAAGGAAGACACTGCCCTCGTGGCAGAGGGGGTCTGCAACAGCATGGCAACAGAGATACTTTCTCTGCTAGGCCCTTCCAGCACTCCTGAAGGGGAGGCCCTGCTGTCCACCTCTGGAGGCAGCCAGGAGCAGACTATCACTGTACCCAGCAGCCTGGCAATTTATCACGAGAAAAACATTGGTACTATCGATAATATCCAGGGGTTACACAATTCCCTTTTCTCAGTCCCCCCCACCCTCAAAAGACAAATGGTTTATCCCAGATGTTCCACCCAGTCTTCGGGATCATGCAATCATAGAGGTTCAAAAATTGCTAGAAAAAAGAGCCATCCAGGAAGTCCCCGCAGACCAAATCGGATTCGGAACTTACTCAAGGTTCTTTTTAGTTCCAAAAAAGACAGGGGACTGGAGACCCATTTCGGATCTCAGCAAACTAAACCAATCGGTAAAAAAGACAAAGTGGTGACACTACAGTCCATTCTTCCCTTCTTGAGTCAGCACAATTGGATGTGCTCCATAGATCTCCAGGACATGTACTACCATATAAAAATGGACCGGCAATCCAGGAGATTCCTACATTTCTGGCTCAGAGCCAGTAATTATCAGTTCAGGGCCCTGCCCTTTGGTCTCACCACAGCCCCCAGGGTGTTCACCAAGTGTATGGCAGTGGTCACGGCTCATCTGTGGTGTCTAGGATTCCAGGTGTTTCTATATCTAGATGACTGGCTCATCACTGCTACCACCGAGCATCAACTGATCAAAGCACGGGACTACATAATCCAAACTTGTTTCCAGTTAGGCATCACCATAAACTATGAAAAGTCTGCCTTGTTGCCCTGTCAGTCTATTACCTTTAAAGGGGCAGACTTGGATACAAGACGCATGATAGCAAAACTGCCTCAAGACAGGGTGTCAACCATTTGTCAACAAGTTTCATTTCTCATAAAGAAGACTAGATTTCAGGCAAGACAAGTTTTACAAGTACTTGGCTCAATGGCTGCAGCAATTACGCTAGTTCCTTTAGCATGCTTCCACATGCGGATTCTACAGTGGCTTCTTTTCGCTCAGTGGTCTTTCCAGGATTTGCCATTGTCACACATGATCTTGATCACAAAATCTTGCAAAAAGGATCTACTATGGTGGGTTGTCTCCCCCCAGGTGACTCTGGGCAGACTCTTTCTAGATCCCCATCTGGTAGCCACAGTGACCATGGATGCTTCCTAGATAGGGTGGGGTGGGGGCATTATCTGGGCTGGACTGTCCAAGGAGCATGGCAACCTCACGAGTACCATTTGCACATCAATGTTCTAGAGATGAGAGCGTTGCTTCTGGCGTTGCAAGCACTTCCAAGACTCTCTACCTACTGGGACCATTGCAATCCAGACAGACAATATATCAGTGGTATGGTACATTAACAAGCAGAGCGGAACCAGATCTTACCCCTTGTGTCGGGAGGTGCTTCGAGTATGGCAATGGGCGATGTCTTCCCAACGTTCTCTGATTGCGACACACATTCCCGGGAAATCCAAAGTGATAGCGGATAGGCTTAGCAGGGCTATCTTCATGCCTCACGAGTGGTCCCTGAAGCAAGAAGTTGCGGACTTGATTTTCTGCAAATGGGACCAGCCATGCTGCAATCTTTTTGCCACTCCCCTAAACAACAAATAAAGCTGCTACTTCACCCTAGTTCCTCATCTGGGACAGTCTCCCAAGGATGCACGTGTTCACGATTGGCCTCTGGGACTACTGTACGCTTTTCCACCTTTCCCTCTTATTCCAAAGGTACTTCAGAGAGCAAAATCATTGGGTTGCAAACATCCTCATTGCTTCTTACTGGCCTCGTCAGATATGGTTTCCGTTTCTTCGCCATCATCTTCAACTGGAGCCTTGGATACTGGACCCAGTTCTAGACCTCCTGAGGCATCAGTCAGGTGGGCTTTACCCATCCCTCCAAGCTCTCAAGCTGACAGCTTGGTTACACCGCTTCCAGTCTTAGCCATGCTCCCAAACATTTCCCCTGCTGTACAACACATCCTAGTGTCCTCCCACAAGCCCACTACCAGGAGGATTTACACTAGCAAATGGAAGAGGTTCTCAAATTGGGGCAAGAGTAATAACATTGATAACTTTATGGCTCCTGTTCACAAGATTCTTGACTTTCTAGCCAAAACCTTTGAAAAAGGGGCAGCTGCAGCTACTATTATAGTCCAACTGGCTGTCGTCTCCAATTTCCATGTAGGAGTCTTGAGTTCTAACATTATGTCCCATAAGTTGTGCAGAGCATTCTTACGAGGTACAACACTTTTACGGCCCCCGGTAAGAGACCCCCCCCCCCCCACCGGACCTAAATTTGGTTTTAGCTTCGATGGTTCTGCCTCCCTTTGAACCAGTAACATCTTGCCTCCTGAAGTTTCTGTCTTGGAAAACCCTCTTTTTGGTTGCTATAACCTCAGCTAGATGGTTTACTGAATTACATGATTTGTCTATTCGCCCACCGTATCTCATTTTTCACTAAGAGAGAGTCTCTCTTAGGACCAGTCCTTCTTTCTTGCCAAAGGTTTGTTCTGCATATAACTTAAATCAGTCCACTTAGCTTTCTGTGTTCTTCCCCAATTACAGCAACAAGTCAGAGTATAGACTCCACCATTTGGATGTTCATAGACAATTACGTTTTATTTACACAGGACTAAAGACCCAGAAAATCAGACCAATTGTTTATATCCTTTGCTGACAATAAACAAGGTTATCCAGTTTCAAAAGTGACCTTATCAAAATGACTGTCGACACAATCAGTTATTCATATGATTTGCATAAAAAGACGCTTCCAGGAAGGCCCAGAGGACATTCAACCAGGGCCTTAGCTTCTCTGTTGCCTTCCAAGCTAAATTGCCTTTGGATTCATTCTGTGCAGCAGCAACATGGGCAAATCCTCATACCTTTATCTCTCATTACAAAGTGGATATGGTCTCCCGGAATAGGGCATCCTTTGGTTCCACGGTCCTGAAGAGTTTGTTCCAGTGAGCCACCCAAGAACCAGGTGCTGGGGACGCGGTCCCAACCAGCAAGAACGAAGGCGTGATTGGACAACATAACATAAAGAAGTTGTGTACCTACCATAACATTCCATGTTTGTTGTCCTTCATCTCAACTTCCTTCTTGCGTCCCCCCTCCTTCCCCCTTCCTGGAGGTTTGAGAGGAGTTCTTTATTGGTTACACTGGCTGGGTTTCCTGCTGACATACCAGGTTAGTTAATCATGCATTGTTTTTTTCCTCTTTCCTTCCTACCTTGATGTATAAGAGCTTAGTAAAAATTGTTGTTTTACTATGCATGTCTAGTGTGGGCTATTACAAACGAGATTTGGTTAGCTGTCACTAGGCATGTTGGGATAACGGGTAACCTCGAGCCAGTAAAAGCTCTCAAGCTATAGTAAATCATCCGAGTCAGAGACGATTGGCTCCGATCCCAACCAGCAAGAAGGATGGCTAGATGAAGGGCAACAAACCTGTAACGTTATGGTAGGTACCTAACTTCTTTTTCAGTGGGGCTTGACAATGTAGCAGGTTGCCTCTTAAACAGCTTAAATCAGGACTTAATAGGCCCATTAGGATCTCTATTGTAATAACAGCCTCCAGACTGACTTTGTCACAGTGGAGGACAGCAACACTCATGCCTTTGCATAAAAGGAGACCATCTACTGACCTGGGAAATTACAGAACCATAAGTTTGACAAGTCTTATATGTAAGACTATGGAAAGAATAACCACTGACCTGATAAATAATGACATAGGAAACCTCCAAACACTGGACCTGACCCAGTTCAACTTTGTCAAGGGCAGGTCATTCCTACTGAATCTGGTGGATTTCTTTGAGAAAGTCACTAAGGCCATGAATGAGAGTAAAGCAGTACAAACTGCCTGCCTCGACCTGGCCAATGCATTTGACACAATTCCCTACTCGGGTATTATAAATAAACTCACAAAACTGAGTGTAAATCTGTACGTCACCAGATGGATAGCCAGATGGCTCACAGACAGGAGACGTGGTTAAAATGAGTTGAATCTAGATCCAGCAAGAGGCCAGTTACTAAGGGTATGCCAAAAGGTTCAATGCTTGGGATTACTCTTGTTCAGAACATACTTCTCTGAAGTCAAGGTTAATGTGGAATGCGATTGCCTTCCCTATCAAGGATTGATATCAAAGTATAGGCAAAGAGAAAGAAATAGGGGAGTCCTAAACAAAAGACCAGCACTGGTAGAGTTTTTAGTAGAATCTGGAGCAGAAGCTGCCATTAAAAAAGGAATAATTAGTAGAACATACAAAATATTGCATGATGACTATAATAATCAATCAGGGGAGGTTAGAAAGGATTGGGAAGAGAGATTGGATAAGCATTTCACAAAGAAACAATGGGAGGATATATGTATGTCTCCCAAATATTCAACAAAATCTGCAAGATTTAGGTTTTTTGCTCAAAAATTTTTATATAGATATTTTTATACCCCAAGCAGACTCCAGAGAGTCTTTTTTCAGGTAGATAGCAAATGCTTGAAGTGTGACTGGGAAGAAAGAGGTAATTGGGAACATGTTTTCTGGGAGTGTAGTGAGTTGGCGGATTTAAGGATTCCCTGTGGGATGCACTGTCGGAGATGCTGGGTGGGCAGATTGGTTTGATGAAGGAGATGATTCTTCTGTGCTATGATACAGAATCAAAACTGCCTAGAGGTGGTAAGCAAGGCCTTGCTGTCTGTAATTATGGTGGCTGCCAAAAAAGCAGTTAATAGAAAATGGAAATCAAAATCTAAACCAACTATATTAGAAGTAGTGAATATAGTAACAGAGATAAAACAACTGGAATTAACATCTTTAGAAAAAGGTAGGAGCAAACTGTATAGGAAAAATGGGAATTGTAGGCACAATACATACAGGGGAGGAATGAGGTTTAAACAAAGTCAGGACTTAAATGAGCTATGTAATGTTTGACTGAAAATGATTGGGTAAATTATAAGTGATGTACTGTAATGTTGCTTAGGTTATATAATATATAGCAATATATCTGAAGTATAATGTTTGTTAATTTTAACTTAATACAGTTTAATTATTTTTATATAAATGTAAATGTGTTGTGTCACAACTGATAATTCAGTAAAGGTGTTTAGCCTTTTTTTTTTAATGTGGAAGGCCTATGGATGACAAAGTTTGCTTTTGAATGCAAGCTGGGGGCAGTCATTGAATACCGCCAGCGATATAGATATCCTTCAGAAGGGTCTAGATCAGACAAAGGATTGGTGCCAGAACCATGGTCTAAAACTAAATGCAAAAAAATGCATTGTCATACCCTTTGGGAAGTCCAATATCCTTGCAAATTACAACATCAGTAGCATATCCCTATCACTCTACTCGGTACCGTACAAGTTGCTCAGAGGTGATCTGTGTCTTGCCTACAAGGCAATCTTGGACCCTGCCCTACTAGAGATTCTCCATATCCATAAGTCATTCCTCTCACATTACCTGCTTGGAAGGCCTGAATCTAATATGTGACAGCAACAAAACCTGCTGGAGAGACAGGATTGTCTCCCAGAGGCTGCTCCATTTCTGTAATAGACTTCTCATACATGTCAAATAGAGTAACTCACTGACCCTCTTCAAGCACAACCTTGATGAGTGGATGGGAAGCCACAAATTTGTTCCAGGGGTTCCACCTGTGTCCCTCATTGACAGGGGCAACACGTGCTGACTGAGGCTTCTTTTTGGAGATAAACTCTTGGCTAGGCTTGCAAGGAGGGCCCCAGGGCCATTAGCGTAGTAACCTCCTATGAAAAGTAAACTCAGAGGTGAGACATCTAGGTACACAGATAGTAGCCTGAACTTTGACCTCCATTTGCCTACAGAGGTGAGGAAGTCCTATGTGGCACAAGTTATAAGTAAAGGTATGGCATCCAGGTTCAAGGAAATAATAGTCCCACTGTACTCAGTCCTCATTAGACCAATAATCGAGTACAATGCATCATTTGGTATGTAGCTGACTAGGCACTTACAGCAGCTGGAGTGACCTCAGAGGCTTTTCATAAAGAACATATCAGTTGCAAACAACATGTCCTGTGTGGATAGACTAAAAGCTTTATCCCTTTACTCTGTCTTCTACTGTTAAGGGATGATGTATGCCTGACCTACAAGGCATTCACGCATCAGCCCAGATGGAGCTCCTACACATCCGTAGTCAAACAACACGAGGGTCACCCGATTTAGGGATCTAAAATTAATCAGCGACTCAAACAAAACATGCTGGAAAGACAGATATGCATCTCAGAAATTGCACCTTCTTTAGAACAGGCTTCCTGTTCAAGTAAAGCTGAGCCCTTCCCTAACCCTCTTCAAATGCAGTTTGAATGAATGGATGAGGAATCGCAAATTCACACCTAGTTAGCGCTTATGTCCCTTATGGACATAGGTAAGCTGTAAGATATTCAAGGCATAGACATAAATCAGTGCCATCCTCTTGCCTCCAAAGGCCATATATTGGGTACAATTAGGTTATACTGTGTAGGCTTGTAAGGGCTCTTAATCTGTTGGCCTAATAATCTTCTATGAGCCTATGAATTTGTAGTTTTGAATATTTTTCCAATAAGCAGTGAAGCAAAATGTATGAACCAGTAATGACAAAAGTGCCCATTTCACAACATTTCAGCTCTAAAAGGGTACTCAAAGTGCTATCATTATAATCCACCAATATCTGTACTCAGCAGTTACAGCCAATTGATAATGTACTCATCGCACATCTGATTGTGATAAAAATGACAACAGTAAAGTTTTCTAATTTGCTGTACCCAAATGCATAGTAGTTCTGCAAAGACAGACTAGTGCCATTTTAACTTTATCAGCTCAGCAGTTTGTTATTTTTATCTGCAGACAGCCCCCAAACCCATAAGTTATAGATATATTGTTGGGTGCATCCTTCTCAGATGTCTGTGTCAAAAAATGAGTAATAATGACCAAAATCACATTTCACATTTGTTCACACAGAGTATCCAAAGTATTCTCACTTAAATTTACACACACACATGCACACTACTTCTGGAAAGTCATATTAAAGACTGTGTCTAAAAATTAACAGATGAAGGCATAAGATCCACAGAACCCCCCCCCCCCACACACACACACACACACACACACACACACACACACTAGCAGTTATAGCCACTTGTTGATGGTGTTACACCAAGTATTACACATACTTTATTGGTAGCTTTGGGTGAACTACATTAAACTGTATAAAGATCATTAGCATCGTAGCATAAGATTCAGACAGACGTTGCACGGTTTAAATAAGTGTGTTAATGAAAGCATAATAAATATTAACCACCTAATAGCACATGCTAAGTCAATATGCACAATCTCTGCAAAAGTAAAAGTTATCTGTATAATTCTACATTAAAGAGAACTAATACTAATGCAGAGTTTGCTGCTAGCACACAAATCTGCTTTTTAGTGCTTCACCTACAAATGGAGTGCCTACTGCCTTTGAAGAATAATTTACCTATGTTGCAATAAAAATGGTGTATTGGTAATATTACCATAACATTTCATGAACTAAATCAGCTATGCTATAGTCACTTGATGCCAGTTCTGCTAAAAAGCTACAGTGTAGGTCTAGACTTAGTTCGTCACGAACTAATAAGCTTAGCTGTAAAATAAACCACAAACTGTTCGCGGTTTATTTTGCAGCTACGCTTATTAGTTCGTGGTGCCCCTGTGAGGAAACCTTGGCTCCCCTGGGCGCCGCGGCACACATTTTGGGAACCTCTGGTTTACAGTAATTTCTGTTTGCAGCAGTGTTTATTTCACTTTCGTCCAGATGCTGTTTTTTTCTGTTTTTGAGGAAACTTTACTGTGCTGCACTAAAAGAACTAAAATGGCTTGAGCTACCACAGCTACTTAACTATCACCAGCTGGGCATAGCCTACAATATTCTCAAATATCCTGTAAAAAAACCCTCATTATCCAACCTACTGACTGTCAATACTGCAAACCGATACCTAAGATTCAGTGAAAAATCTCTCCTGTCTATCATCAAGGCTAACAATAATGCAGGGAAAGCGCTCTACTCCCACACCGTTGCCAGAAACTGGAACTCTCTTCCCCTATCCGTGTCCACTGCCCCCCCCCAATCCATATTTAAAAACTCCCTCAAATCGCACCTTCTTAGTACCTGGGTATGCCCTTGTATCACATAACCCTACCCATACTACTATTAACTCCCCAAACTCCTCTTTGATCACATGCTGGATCTCTGATACCCTGTAGGCTTGGTCATCTGAAAGGGTACTTTTAACTGTAAAATCTTACCTGATATATTTTCTTCTCTTACCAATGTATTTTACCTATGTTTTATATCTTCTTTTACCTGGAGTGTTTTATTAATTTCTTGTTATATTACTATGCTCAGCATGTATGATGTAACCTGTTTTGTGTATTATGCTGGATGCACTGTATTTGTATAACTTGATGCTGGAGCTTTTCTCCCAGGGCCTCTGCTGAAAATGGACCTGGTCCAGTCAGAATTTCCTGGTTAACAAATGTAAAATAAATAAATAAATAAATTTCTCTTAGATGTACAGTGTATATGTGTGCTGTTAGACACTAAGGGTTGTCTTATGCACTCAGAACTGTGAATGAATCTTATTTGTCATTACTGTTATTGGTTTACTTTATTTTCATCTTTTAACCGGAAAATGTTGCAGAACTTGGATTTTTCAGCATTTATGCATTATTTAATATACGTATGACTCATTAAAATCAGATCACAAATTTACCACAGATGAATTTGTTTTAATGGACTGTGAAGAATTTACTCCCTGTGACAAGAAAATATAGTTTAAATTGCTATTATATGTTATTTTTTGTCAATTTAAAAGGGTTTGTGTGTGGACCTAATTTTTGACACTGGTTTGGTACATTGGTTGCTTTGGTGTTTGGACTTTGTGTACTGGAAAATGTTTGTCAAATTGATTTACAGCTGCAGTAGCTTAAGCTATATGGGTTATATCCTGCCAAGGATATAACGGCCGGCCATCTTCCAAAGCTAAAGGACAACTTCCATGTCCCTAAACAATTGGGCAGCTCCAGCTGAGCTGTCTAAAACGATAGTTTGGGACGCCAAGCCCTTTAGAATTTTCCTGCCATTAAAGAGAGTGCTCCTGTTCTGGCCTTTGAGGATTGATGGTCGGATTGTGCTGTTCCTTTGCTAGACTGATAAGATCATTTTGGTGGAAAAACTTTCACTTTAAATGTTTATTATTTAAACTTAATTTTTTGGTTAGGAATGTTGTTTTTAATCTAGGAGTTTGTGCTTTACTGGACTGTCATGAGACTTGATTACTTTTAAACAGGAGAACACATTTTTCCTGACAGTTTCAAAGTAGTTAAAAACATTTTAAAACCATTTTTCTCCCTGGAAAACTGTGTGTAATGCATTTTGCCAGCCTCGAAGGGCAAAATAAAGTATTTACTATGTTTTTACTATGAAAAAGTGAGTTTTGGGGACTTTGACTTTTACCGGCTTGTATTGCTTGGTTTCCCAAGAAAGAGGCACCATTTTCCAACTTGACTATTGCACAAGCTACTGGTACCACAGTCTGTCATTCTTCCAACCACAAAAGAGAAAGCTAGGCAAACCACCTTTGTCACCACAGCAGGCTAGCAGTTTGCCTCAACCACAGTTAGGTCACTCTGCTGTGGCCGAAGCCTGTTCTTTCTTCAAACTATTCATCTTTTATCTTGGATCCCTCTGGTATAGCACCTACAGCCACTATAGACTTAGAGTTAGCCATGCCCTCTGCACATGTTGGGTTCTCCCCTCTGTGGGAAAGGGAGAGCTACTCTTGTATGTCCTCGGAGAAGGGCAGGGATGTCTTCTGTGTTTAGTCAGGATGTTGTGCTGCTTCTGTCATTAGCAGCTCTGTTGGCTCCAATATACTTGTCAAAAATAAACAGAAAACTAAATATGTATCTGCTCCTGCTCAAATTTCCCTGGACAGGACTAGTTTGTTAGGTTTGGCTCAAGGTCTAATTCTGGTTATTGAGCCTTCTTTTGAGGTAGCTTCTGATAAAAGAAATAAAGTGATTCCTCCTTTTTTGAACATATTCAAGATTCTGAATCTGGACAGGAAGGTGAAGATACAGATGCAGGGTTTTCTCCTCAGATTTCTGATTCTGACTCAAAAGGAGAGCATCGTATAGGATTCTTTCTGTGGGGGATTCTCTTTTTCTGAGACTATTTTCAGAATATAGGAGTGTTTTCAGTAGAACACTGAGATTTCTCAGATCCTCAGAAAATAATATGAACCTGTTACAAATGGAATTTTCAGAACCGTCTCCCATCCTTCATGTGCTGTCAGCATTGGAGGATGTTTTTCTCTCTTCCTCCATTTTCCCTGCTAGTCAGACTGCTGCCCCTAAGAAAGCAGATGGTTCCTTGGTCTTTCAGGTTTTTATACACTCATCCTAATACTGACCTAGCAGCTATGAACTTCATTTAACCCTACTACTGCTAATATTCTAATCCTTCCCTTTCTGATCTGGATGGTAAAATAATTGATAAGTATGGGGGGGGGGTTGTGCTTCTGGAACTTTGATTTTCAGAATTTTAAATTGTCAGGCACATATATTAAAATTTATTCTGTCTAATTGTGAAAGTATGAGGAATGATGTTCTTCGTGTTTCACTGTTGCAGTCATCACCTGTGGGTTATCCCTGCTGTGGTAGCCCTCGGCTGGCTTGAATACCAGAGTCAGTGTTTTTCTGCGTCAGCTGCTGTCGCTTGCTGACTGACGTCAGGTCATCAGTGCTATAAAGCAAGGCAGCAGATGCCATTACACCAGCTTTTCTTGCCATGGAGCCCATAGCAGAAGCAGTTTGCAAGTGTGCCAGTCGGTCACTACCAGAGTTTGAATTACAGATGAAAACCTCTAAAGCTAAGTACCCCGTTGGAGATCCTTTTTTCTTGCACTAACCAATGTCTGAAAATGTTAACAATTGTCTCTCCTGTGGAAAGCAAATCCCACACCGAGACTTCCATTCATACTGCGTCACTTGTTTAAGCCCAGACCACGACATCCCCCGTTGCCAGTTCTGTGCCCTCTTTAACTCGAGAACCATTTGTCGTAGAGCTCTTATTGTAGCCAGGTATTTTCATCTTCCGTCTTCGCATTCCGAAATGGCGTCCGTCAGCCAACAATCCTTAGACATTCCGAAAAAACGTAAAGCTAAAGATGGAGACAGACCACATAAGGCTAAGCCTTCTGCCGACTCTACCTCTAAGCAGGTCATCAGTTATCCGGAATTCAGTAAGGTGCCTTCGCAGCCCCTGATGCCCGATACAATACATTCACAGGGCTCTACCAAGACCCTTTCGGAGTCTGGTATGCCACAGAAATCTTCTTTGTGTTTCAAGCCTTTGGTTGTCTCTGCCTCAGTTGGGTCCGGAGCCGCGACGCAGGCACTGGCTTCTGAGGAGGCTTTTCACACTACCGAATCTAGACAAAAACTGACGTCTTCTCATCTGACTACTGTTTCTCTCAGACTGATGGATACTCTTAGGCCTAGAAGCAAGGCCACTCCTAGGAAATCTACCTCTAGCCACCATCTTACTCCTTCTCCACCACCCCAAGCTAAAATGCTTAAAATGGCAGAGGATCTTATTTCCCTTATCATGGTGTAGTCAGGCCATAATTTCCAAAAGGAAAAAAGACCCTTCTCCTGAAATACTGACAGAACAGGATTCTGAGGAGTCTGATTATTGAGATTTTGAAGAGGAACAACAACCTCTGACTGCTTATGAGGATTCAGATGCAGAGGAATCCATTCCTTCTGCCTCCCCACCAGAAGATCTTTCCTTTGTGGAAATCCTTCACACCCTCAGGGAACATTTACAATGGGAATCCCCAGGACTTCACTCAGTCTAAGAAAAGACTAAGAGAGTTTCTAGACCTGTCCCAGCACAGACCCTTGGCCATCTCCCCTATCTTAGACATGGTGGATGATGTCTTCCATGAATCCAGCTTAGCTCCTGACACCCTTCCACCTGCTCCAAGTAAACCTGACTGGTATTACACAGTACCGGATTCTCACAAATACCTGTACATAAATCCTGCTGCAGACCCTTAGGTCATTACACAGGGACAAAAAGGAGCTTAGGCTAGTTCTGCAAAGAATCCTATTCCTTCTGACAAGAATTCCAGAGCTCTGGACAGATGGGGTAAAAATGTATACACCTGTGCAACCTTAGCTATCAGAGCACTCAATTGTCAGTTCCACATGTTAAAATATCAACACACTTTGGAACTGTTAAAGCAAAAGATTTCAACTTTTCCTGACTGTGCCAATTCGAAAGAGTTAGCAGATTTACTGCACTCTACTTGTCAAGTGCCAGACGCTCATTACACTGTGGATATGACGCCCTAGAAGGCTCAAGCAGGGCAGCAGTGTCAGGATCTGTCATTAGGAAACATGCATGGTTGAAGGAACAACATCTCCCTGATCATGTCAAATCTAAATTAATTGATGCAGCCTTGGATAAGAACTGCTTGTCTGGAGTAAAAGCAGAAGAGGAGCTTAAAAAGATGGAAGACAAAGCAAAATCTATACAAGCAGGAAAATATTTCTTTCAGGTACAACCTTCTAGGTTCAGCAGGACTTTTCCCTCAAAGCACTGGTCCTTTCCTGTACCTAGCAGACAGGGGCAAGGTAATCCCCACAGGGATAGACCGCCCAGGCTCTTATACCAAGGACAGCAGAGAACCAAACAGTGGACCACTTCTGCTCCAAAGGCAGGGAGTGCTAAGCCATCCCTCTATGGCAAACACTCTGTGACTCCCTCATCCCCTCTGGCCTCATTTCACTCACCAAAAACTAGACAAAGGGCTCTTCCTCTGCAAAGAAAATTGGCTTTCTGTAACAAAGGACCAATGGGTATTAAAGCTCTTTTTTCAGGTATACAAATTCTCCTTCCATGAACTCCCAATTCCAAGGTGGTACCCAGACTTACCTTTAAATCAGTGGGCAGAGCCATCGAAACAAGTCCAAACTCTCATATCCCAAGGGGCAGTAGAACCTGTTCCCTCAGATCAAACAGGCAAAGGCTTTTATTCCAGACTATTCCTTGTTCCCAGAAAAGAGGGCACTTGGCACCCCATCCTGGATCTATCCATTCTGAACACCTCCCTGGTGGTCCCCAAATTCAAAATGGTAACTTAGCAGCAGCTGCTGCCTATACTGACAAAAAACACCCGGTTAGTAACCCTAGATCTAAAAGATGCCTACCTCCACATCCCCACAAGGGAATCCTGCAGGAAATTCCTTTGCTTCAGAGCAGACTCACAACACTTTCAGTTCTTTGCGCTACCCTTTGGCTTATCTACTGCTCCCACGGTATTCAGCAAATGCTTAGCCCTGGCCATAGGCTTTTGCAGACAGTAAAATATACAGATTTACCCTAATCTGGATGACTGCCTCATTCAGGCAGAGTGCAAAGAAAAGCTACTCAAGGATTTCCTCTTTGTCAAAACCCTCCTAACCTCCTTAAGGTACACCATCCATGCCTCAGCCATTTAAGCTCATTTTGATACAGATCAGCCCCTGTTCTCCCATCCTTTGATTAAACAGTTCCTCAGAGGGGCTTCTAATATCAGACCTCCCAGAAGGCCACCCACGCCAGCCTGGGACCTAAATTTTGTTTTAGAAAAACTAACTTTACCAACCTTTGAACCTGCTGCTTCAGCAGAACTAAGATACCTCTCCTGGAAGACTGCTTTTCTCGTAGCTATCACCTCAGCCAGAAGGGTTTCAGAACTTCAGGCACTGATGGCCATTGAGCCCTTCAGCATTTTCCATGCAGACAGGGTCTCCTTGAGGACTAATCCCTCCTTTATGGTCAAGGTGTATCTAATGTGACTCTCAACCAGGCCATACATCTACCCACCTTCTTTCCTAACCCTTAAACAAAGGGAGAAAGAATTTTGCACTCACTGGACGTGCACAGACAGCTCAGATACTATCTGGACTGTACTAAACCCTTTAGGAAAACAGGCAGACTACTTGTCAGCTTTGCTCCAGGGGCAGAGGGGAAGCCTATCTCCAAGCAAACCATTTGCAAATGGATGTCACACTGTATGCATTTCTGCTACAGATTACATGGGACCCCCCCCCCCCCCCCAGCCACCATCTTACTTCTTCTCCACCACCCCAAGCTAAAATGCTTAAAATGGCAGAGGATCTTATTTCCCTTATCAGGGTGTAGTCAGGCCATAACTTCCAAAAGGAAAAAAGACCCTTCCCCTGAAATACTGACAGAACAGGATTCTGAGGAGTCTGATTATTGAGATTTTGAAGAGTAACAACAACCTCTGACTGCTTATGAGGATTCAGATGCAGAGGAATCCATTCCTTCTGCCTCCCCACCAGAAGATCTTTCCTTTGTGGAAATCCTTCACACCCTCGGGGAACATTTACAATGGGAATCCCCAGGACTTCACTCAGTCTAAGAAAAGACTAAGAGAGTTTCTAGACCTGTCCCAGCACAGACCCTTGGCCATCTCCCCTATCTTAGACGTGGTGGATGATGTCTTCCATGAATCCAGCTTAGCTCCTGACACCCTTCCACCTGCTCCCAATAAACCTGACTGGTATTACACAGTACCAAATTCTCACAAATACCTGTACAGAAATACTGCTGGAGACCCTGAGGTCATTACACAGGGACCAAAAGGAGCTTAGGCTAGTTCTGCAAAGAATCCTATTCCTTCTGACAAGGATTCCAGAGCTCTGGACAGATGGGGTAAAAATGTATACACCTGTGCAACCTTAGCTATCAGAGCACTCAATTGTCAGTTCCACATGTTAAAATATCTACACACTTTGGAACTGTTAAAGCAAAAGATTTCAACTTTTCCTGACTGTGCCAATTCGAAAGAGTTAGCAGATTTACTGCACTCAACTTGTCAAGTGCCAAACGCTCATTACACTGTGGATATGACTCCCTAGAAGGCTCAAGCAGGGCAGCAGTGTCAGGATCTGTCATTAGGAGGCATGCATGGTTGAAGGAACAACCTCTCCCTGATCATGTCAAATCTAAATTAATTGATGCAGCCTTGGATAAGAACTGCTTGTCTGGAGTAAAAGCAGAAGATGAGCTTAAAAAGATGGAAGACAAAGCAAAATCTATGCAAGCAGGAAAAGATTTCTTTCAGGTACAACCTTCTAGGTTCAGCAGGACTTTTTCCTCAAAGCACTGGTCCTTTCCTGTACCTAGCAGACAGGGGAAAGGTAATCCCCGCAGGGACAGACCACCCAGGCTCTTATACCAAGGACAGCAGAGAACCAAACAGTGGACCACTTCTGCTCCAAAGGCAGGGAGTTCTAAGCCATCCCTCTATGGCAAACACTCTCAGTGACTCCCTCATCCCCTCTGGCCTCATTTCACTCACGAAAAACTAGAAGAAGGGCTCTTCCTCTGCAAAGAAAATTGGCTTTCTGTAACAAAGGACCAATGGGTATTAAAGCTCTTTTTTCAGGTATACAGATTATCCTTCCATGAACTCCCAGTTCCGAGATGGTACCCAGATTTACCTTTAAATCAGTGGGCAGAGCCATCGAAGCAAGTCCAAACTCTCATATCCCAAGGGGCAGTAGAACCTGTTCCCTCAGATCAAACAGGCAAAGGCTTTTATTCCAGACTATTCCTTGTTCCCAGAAAAGAGGGCACTTGGCACCCCATCCTGGATTTATCCATTCTGAGCACCTCCCTGGTGGTCCCCAAATTCAAAATGGTAACTTAGCAGCAGCTGCTGCCTATGCTGACAAAAAACACCCGGTTAGTTACCCTAGATCTAAAAGATGCCTACCTGCACATCCCCACAAGGGAATCTTGCAGGAAATTCCTTTGCTTCAGAGCAGACTCACAACACTTTCAGTTCTTTGCGCTACCCTTTGGCTTATCTACTGCTCCCACGGTATTCACCAAATACTTAGCCCTGGCCATAGGCTTTTGCAGACAGTAAAATATACAGATTTACCCTTATCTGGATGACTGCCTCATTCAGGCAGAGTGCAAAGAAAAGCTACTCAAGGATTTCCTCTTTGTCAAAACCCTCCTAACCTCCTTAAGGTACACCATCCATGCCTCAGCCATTTCAGCTCATTTTGATACAGATCAGCCCCTGATGTTCATAGTGTTTCACTGTTGCAGTCATGACTGTAGGGTCCTCCCCTGCCGGCAGGCAGCCCCAGGTCGGCCAGAATCCCAAAGTCTGGGTCCGGCGTTGGCTGTTCAACCATGCTCCCTGACGTCAGAGCGCCAGGAGTACAAAGCTGACAGCCAACGCCATCTTCTCCAGTCTTTCTTGCCGTGCGGTGATAGCAGTTCGCATTTGCCGGTCGGCGGACTCCTGACGAAATTTTAGTGATATACTTCGGTCCGAAGACTTTCTTCTCCACTCAAAGCTAAGTACCCCGTTGGGGAAACTATTTCTTGCTCCACTCCGATGTCAGAAAAAGTTAATAACTGTATTTCTTGTGGGAAGCAAATACCTCATAAGGATTTTCATTCTTACTGTATTCCTTGCTTGGGCCCTGACCACGACGTAGCTAGTTGTCGGTTTTGTGCTAGATTCAATCAACGTACAGTTAAGCAAAGGTACGATTTTTCTTTTCATTACTTCGGTAGGTGCTTTAATTACAAAATGTCGTCGGATACGGTCCCGGCTACCGGAGTTCATAAACGTCGCAAGGATAAAGACAGGCCTCCGAGGTCCAAATCTGATGATAGCGCACAAGTGGAGCCAGCTTCAGGTTCAGCCGTCGTCAGTGAGGTGCTTTTGCAGCCCCTGTCGTCGGCCATTTCAGAACCGACGGCCGAAACGGACTCTCATGAGGAGCCAACCAGGCCTTTAAATATTTCTGTTGCAGGACCTTCGGACAATGCTCCTTCGCATGGGTCCGGAGCCGCTGTGCGGGTACTGGCTTCCGAAGGGGTTTTCAGGCCTACTCAGCTACTAATAAAGGCAAAGCCAAAGACAAAGGCAAAGACTCCTTCAAAATCAAAGACTTCTACACAGGCTTCTTCTGAACCGGCTCCCAAGTCACAGAAACAGTTACTCAAGATGGCGGAGGATTTACTTACTATGATTAGGGGTTCTCATCCCCCTCCAGACAAAAGGCCAAGGCAGGATGTTTCTTATGATTCCTCTGATCAGGCTTCTGTTTCCTCAGTTTCTTCTTCTGATCAGGATTATTCTTTCCCTCCTTATGAGGATTCTGATGCTGAAGAATCCATTCCTTCAGCTTCTCCCCCTGAGGATTTCTCCTTTGGGGAAACTTTGCATGAAATGAGGGAACATTTCCACTGGGAAGGACAGGAGTATTCGGAATCCAAGAAAAGGCGGAGGGAATTTCTTCTTCTTCCCCAACATAGACCCTGGCTATTCCTCCTGTTTTGGATATTGTGGATGATGCCTTTTCGGAGGCTAACTTAACCCCTGACTCTCTTCCTCCTGCTCCTGTGAAGCCTGATAGATATTACAAGGTTCCTGATTCCCATCAGTTTTTATACAAGAACCCTTCTGCTGACCATGAAACCATTTCTCAGGGTCCTAAGGGAGCTAAGGCCGCTTCTGCCAAAAATCCTACTCCTACTGAAAAGGATTCTTGATCCTTAGAAGGATGGGGCAAAAAGGTGTATACTTCTGCTACTTTGTCCATTAGGGCTTTAAACTGTCAGTTTCATATGTTTAAATACCAGCAATGTCTATTGTCTGTCTTAAAACAAAAGCTTACTTCCATTTCTGCCTGTGCAGAGGATAAGGAATTACATGACTTATTGCATGCTACTGAACAGGTTGGGAAGCATGGTTTACACTGTGGATTTGATGTCTTGGAGGCTTCTTGTAGGGCTGCGGCCTCTGGCACAGTCATTAGGAGGCATGCATGGCTAAAGGAACAAAATTTACCTGAACAGGTAAAGGCAAAATTATTGGATGCTCCTGTTCAGCCTAATGTTTTGTTTGGATCGAAAGCTGAAGAGGTGATTAAAAAGATGGAGGATAAGGCGAAATCAATGCAAACAGTTAAAGATTTCTTACAAGCACAGCCTCCTAGATTTAGCAGGAATTGGCCTTCAAAAAATTGGTCCTTTCCCACTTCAGACAGGCCTCAGAGGGGTAGATACAGACGTTCCAGAGGGAGGCCTCAATCACAAGCTGCTTATAGACCAAGACAGTGGACTGCTTCCACCCCTAGGGGAGGAGAGGACAGGTCACAATCTCAAAGGAAACAAACTCAATGACTCCCTCTGTGGGGCTACAGGAACTTCTTCCCTGGAAGCCCCTCTCGGAGGAAAATTCTCTTTGTTATCAAAATTGGACTCAAATAACCCAAGACAAATGGGTTTTGGATGTGGTTTTAAGAGGTTACAAATTCCATTCTCATACCTTGCCAAGGCCAAGCGGATGGCCAGACCTTACAAAACATCAATGGACGGAGGCCTTAAACCAGGTGGAAGCTCTTTTGGCTATGAATGCCATAGAACTGGTTCCTCTTTCAGAGATGGGAAAAGGGTTTTATTCAAGGCTCTTTCTAGTCCCAAGGAAGCAAAACTCATGGTGACCCATTCTGGATCTGTCGGTCTTGAACACCTTTCTAGAGATTCCAAAATTCAAGATGCTTACTCTACAGCAGCTACTTCCAATGCTGTCCAAAAATGCATGGATGGTAAGATTTGGATTTAAAGGAGGCATATTTACACATTCCCATCAGGCAGGATCGCAGAAAATACCTCGGGTTCAAAGCCGGATCGAGGCACTTTGAATTCTCTGCGCTGCCCTTTGGATTATCTTCTGCGCCCAGGGTCTTCACCAAATGCCTGGCTCCAGTAGTGGCTTACTGCAGACTCAAGGGAATTCAAATTTACCCTTATCTGGACGATTGTCTAATTCAGGCAGACAGCAAGGATGTCTTACTCCAGCATCTAGAATTTGTACAGAACCTCCTCAAGTTCCTGGGATTCTCTGTAAACATAAAAAAGTCAAATTTGACACCATCGCAACAGATAACTTTTCTGGGTGCACTTCTAAACACCACAACCCACATGGCATTTCTGACATCCGAAAAACAGTTACAGCTGGCTTCAACTTTCAGAACTTTGGCAACTTTAACTCATCTATCTGCAAGGAAATTCCTGCAGGCTTTGAGTTACATGGCCTCCTGCATCCTTCTCGTACCATATGCAAGAGTACACATGAGGAAAATACAGTGGTACCTAAAAAGTGTATGGTCTCAGCATTGCCACAGTTTAGACATACTGATCCCCGTTCTTCCTTGCCTTCAAAAGGAATTTCTTTGGTGGTCCAGGGCATGTGCTCTAAACAAAGGGAAGCCCTTCCGTCTGCCTCCTGCCTCTCCGATTCTAATCACAGACGCCTTGGATTATGCTTGGGGAGCCCATTTTCAGGGCAATTATTTGCAGGGCCTTTGGACAAAGGATCAAAAGCACCTGCATATCAATTTAAAGGAAATGTTAGCTGTTCAGAAAGCTCTATTGGCCTTCAGGAATCTTTTACAACCAGGACAACTGTTAATACGGACAGACAACACCACAGTTATGTGGTACATAAACAAGCAAGGGGGATCTCATTCCTACCCCCTTTGCAGACTAGCAATGGATCTATGGGACACAGCTCTGTCTTGCAATCTGGATCTTCAAGCTCAGTTTCTACCAGGGAAACAAAACTTCCTGGCAGACAGTCTGAGCAGACATCTTTTGGATCCACACGAGTGGATGCTGGACACCAAAATATTCAAGATAACAGCAGGCTGGGGATGTCCTCACATAGACCTCTTTGCATCCCATCTCAATCATCAGCTACAGACTTTTTGCACCAGGATTTTCCACACAGAAGCTTGGAGAGTGGACGCCCTGTCATTCAGTTGGAGGAACCTCTCGGGATATGCCTGTCCGCCTCTCCCTCTTCTTCCACGGGTTTTATTGAAGATAAAACAGGACAAGCCCAAGCTGATCATTTTGCTGGCTCCAAATTGGCCTCGGCAGTTTTGGTATCCAGCTCTAAAAAACCTATGCCTGGAGCCCCCTTGGGTTTTACCTCAGTCTCCGAACCTTCTGTCTCAACATCAGGGTCAGGTTCTACACTCTCATGTCAGAACTCTCAGCCTGGTGGCCTGGTTAATCCAGGGCCTTTGATTTCTTCTTTACTGCCCAAGCAGGTTATGGATGTCATTTTAGAAGCCAGACATCCTAGCACTAGAAAATCTTATGCAGGAAAATGGAAAAGATTTTGTTCCTGGATGCAGGCTCAGGATTCTGATCCTCTTCTTCCCAACATTACTTTAATTTTACTTTACTTGACAGATCTGTTACATAAGGGTCTCTCTTTCTCTTCCATTAAAATACATGCCTCTGCTATTTCTGCTCATTATAATACCGACCCTCCAATCTTTTCCCACCAGTTCATGCGACAGTTTCTCAGAGGAGCTAAGAACTTAAGACCTCCTAGATCTCCTCCTGTACCTGCTTGGGATCTCAACTATGTTTTGGAAAAACTAACCTTGCCTCCCTTTGAGCCTGCTGCTTCTTCTGACATCAAGTTTTTATCTTGGAAGGCAGCCATCCTGTTAGCCCTAACCTCTGCCAGGAGGGTTTCAGAGTTACAATCTCTAATGGCTGTGGAACCTTATATTATTTTTCATCAAGACAGGGTATCTTTGAGGACTAATCCTACCTTCATGCCTAAGGTGGTTTCCAAAGTGGCTTTAAATTAAACTATGCACTTGCCAACCTTTTTCCCCACTCCTCAAAATAAAGGGGGAAAAAGGATCTTACATTCCTTGGATATACACAGACAGCTACGTTTTTACCTGAACAGAACTAAGGACATCAGAAAATCAGAACAATTGTTTGTTTCTTATGCATCCAGTTCCCAAGGTAAAGCCATTTCAAAACAGACCATTTCTAAATGGATTGCTCATGGAATCCGATTTTGTTATTCTCACCATGTAAAGCAAATCCCAGGGAGTATATGGACTCATTCCACCAGAGCTGCTGCCACTTCTGCGGCCTTCCTCAGGGGAGTTCCTACCAAGGATATTTTGGAAGCTGCAACTTGGAGCTCAGTGCATACATTTTCTAAGCACTACAATCTACCTCTCTACTCTAAGTCAAGGGCAGGCTTTGTCTCTGCAGTCTTGCAGGGCCTTTTAGCCATCCCATCCTCTTTATGACCACCTCCCTTTCTTTCAACTTTGGGATTCTACCCTACAGTCATGACTGCAACAGTGAAACATGATGAACATAGTACAGTTGTGTACACCTACCATAAATGTAGATGTTCGAGTGTCTTCACTGTTGCAGTCTGTTCCTCCCTCCTGTCCCCTCTTATTTTTACTTTTGTGTATTTCCTTTTTTCACCATTCTTCTGAGGTGTATTTGCAAAGGTTATGGGACCTTTTTCATTTTGGGACTCCTGACATCTTGGGCAAGAAAAACTGGAGATGGCGTCGGCTGTCAGCTTTGTACTCCTGGCGCTCTGATGTCAGGGAGCATGGTTGAACAGCCGACGCCGGACCCAGACTTTGGGATTCTGGCCGACCTGGTGCTGCCTGCCGGCAGGGGAGAACCCTACAGTCATGACTGCAACAGTGAAGACACTCGAACATCTACATTTATGGTAGGTGTACACAACTGTACTTTCTTCCATCCTTTGATTAAACAGTTCCTCAGAGGGGCTTCTAATATCAGACCTCCCAGAAGGCCACCCACGCCAGCCTAGGACCTAAATTATGTTTTAGAAAAACTAACTTTACCAACCTTTGAACCTGCTGCTTCAGCAGAACTAAGATACCTCTCCTGGAAGACTGCTTTTCTCGTAGCTATCACCTCAGCCAGAAGGGTTTCAGAACTTCAGGCACTGATGGCCATTGAGCCCTTCAGCATTTTCCATGCAGACAGGGTCTCCTTGAGGACTAATCCTTCCTTTATGGTCAAGGTGGTATCTAATGTGACTCTCAACCAGGCCATACATCTACCCACCTTCTTTCCTAACCCTTAAACAAAGTGAGAAATAATTTTGCACTCACTGGACGTGCACAGACAGCTCAGATACTATCTGGACTGTACTAAACCCTTCAAGAAAACAGGCAGACTACTTGTCAGCTTTGCTCCAGGGGCAGAGGGGAAGCCTATCTCCAAGCAAACCATTTGCAAATGGATGTCGCACTGTATCCATTTCTGCTACAGATTACATGGGAACCCCCCCCCCCAAGTCTATTCGAACCCAGTCCACTAGGGCAGCCTCCACTTCCACAGCATTCCTCAGAGGAGTTCCCACCAGGGACATCCTAGAAGCTATCAACTGGACTTCTGTCCATACTTTTACCAAGCATTACCACCTACGTCTATTTTCTAAGGCTAGGGCAGGGTTTGCCTCTGCAGTTCTGCAGGGCATGCTGACCCATGCTTAGGTCTCTTACTAATCCTACCCACCCCTCTCCTCAGCTTTGGGAATCCTCCCACAGGTGATGACTGCAACAGTGAAACAAGAAGAACATAGTATAGTTGTGTACACTTACCATAAATGTAGATGATCGAGTGTGTTCACTGTTGCAGTCCTGGTTTCCCTCCCTCTTTAGGGAGACCTAAGCTTCTTATGGTGGCTTTTAGCCACCAGGACCACTTTACCATATTTACTTGGGCTTCTGACTGGTTAGGGCAAGAAAAACTGATGTAATGGCTTCGGCTGCCTTGCTTTATAGCACTGACAACTTGACGTCAGGCAGCCGACACAGAAAAACATTGACTTTGGTATTTAGGCCATCCGAGGGCTACCACAGCAGTGATAGCCTAAAGGTGATGACTGCAACAGAGAATACACTCTAGCATCTACATTTATGGTAAGTGTACACAACTGTACTTTGTCTGTTGCTGCTTCTTGTGAGGAAGAATCCACTTTGAATGGCTTGGTTTCTTTTACAGTCTAACTTGGATAGAGAATTATTTTTGGCCCACTGCTGCAAAATTTATCAACAACTGTGATGAAAGGGGTAAACTGAGTCAGTGAATTTCTCAGATTTTGCAGCCCTGTTTTTCAAATTTTCCAGTCCCCCCCCCCCTTTTCTTCCCCCTTGTCCAATTTTGGCACAAAACAAAATAAACACTCTCAGCTTTATGTTGCTAAACAGATATTTTAAGAAGCAAAGGCAAGGGACTTCCAAAAAGAAGGTGGGAATCCCCAAAACAAAGGACTGACAAACAAATATCTAAGGGACCCCCCCCCCCCCCCGGCAGTCCCTTAACCCTTCCAGAACATCTAAATCTCTATTTCTCTCTTTGGCAACAAATAGATGATCTTCGTGTTTCACTGTTGCAGTCATTACATTTGGGTAATCTGCTTGCAGGTTGCCCTCAATCGGCCTGATTAACAAAGTCTTGGGTCCTGTGTCAGTTGCTGTCCCTTCTTCCATGACGTCAGGTCGTCAGGGGTATAAAACATGCAGTTGATGCCATTACATCAGTCTTTCTTGCCGTGCAGTGCCAGAATCAGTTCACAAGTTGCCCTCAATCGGCCTGATTAACAAAGTCTTGGGTCCTGTGTCAGTTGCTGTCCCTTCTTCCATGACGTCAGGTCATCAGGGGTATAAAACATGTGGCTGATGCCATTACATCAGTCTTTCTTGCCGTGCGGTGCCAGAAGCAGTTCACAAGTGCCGGTCAGCCGACTCCTGAAATTTTCATTTTCGAGTTTCAGAACCGAAGTCTTCAACAAAAAGCTAAGTACCCCATTGGGGAAACTTTTTCTTGCTCCTTACCGATGTCAGTAAAAGTTAATAATTGCATTGCTTGTGGAAAGCAAATTCCTCATAAAGATTTTCATTTGTACTGTATTCCTTGCCTAGGCCCTGACCACGATGTACCTTGCTGTCGGTTTTGTGCTTTATTTAATCAGCGCACTATCCGTCGTCTGCATATTTTTGACTCTAAATATTTCGGTTTTCGGTTTAATTATTCAGAAATGTCATCTGTTAGCCATCCGACTACTGGGATTCTGAAAAAACACAAAGATAAAGACAGAGACAGGCCGCCGAGGTCCAAAACTGCTGATGCCGCTTCTCCTAAGCCAATCGCCAGTTCGCCGGTACTCGGTGAAGCGCTTTTGCAGCCCCTGATACCCACTACTTCTGATTTGCAGGCCCCTACTGAGACCCATTCGGAGTCCGGTATGCTGCGAGATACTTCAGCTATGGAACCCGCGGATGTCTCTACCTTGGATGGGTCTGGAGCCGCTGTGCAGGCACTGGTTTCTGAGGGTGTATTCAGGCCTATGGACTTGCATATTAAATTGATGCCGCCTTCATTACTAAGGCCTAAATCTCGATCCATGTCTGAAAAACCAATGCCCAGGCCACATGCTCAGGCCTCTATGCCTAAAAAACAAATGATGATAATGGCTGAAGATCTAATAACTCTAATCAGGGGTAGCCAACCCCCCCCCCCCCCCTTCTAAGAGGCCTAGGGCTGAGCTTGACTATGAATCTTCTGATCAGGATTCTGTTTTTTCTGACTCTTCTGATGACCTGGATTTGTTGTTACCTACTTATGAGGATTCTGATGCAGAGGACTCTATTCCCTCTGCTTCCCCTCCTGTGGATTTTTCTTTTGGGGAAACCTTACATAGTCTAAGGGAGCATGGTCACTGGGAAAGCCAGGAATTTTCTGATTCAAAAAGGAGGCTTAGGGATTTCCTTCTCCTACCTCAGCATAGGCCTTTGGCTATTCCTCCTTTGCTAGACATTGTTGATGATGCTTTCTTGGAATCCAGTTTGACCCCTGATTCCCTGCCTCCTGCTCCCAGTAAACCTGACAGATACTACAGGGTCCCTGAGTCCCACAAGTTCCTTTTCAAAAATCCTATTGCAGATCCAGAGACTATTTCACAGGGGCCCAAGGGCATATTAAGGCTTCTGCTGCTAAAAATCCTACCCCTTCTGATAGAGACTCCAGGGCGCTGGATAGATGGGTAAAAAGGTTTACACTTCAGCAACCTTGGCCATTAGAGCTTTATACTGCCAATTTCATATGTTAAAATATCAGCAACATGTTATTGGACTGCTTAAACAGAAAATGATATTGATTCCTGACTGTGTGGAAATAAAGACTTACAGGATTTAATGCATTCTGCTGAACAAGTTGGAAAACATACTTTGCATTGTGGTTTTGCTTCTTTAGAGGCCTATTGCAGGGCTGCTGTTACTGGGTCTGTACTTGGAAGGCATGCTTGGCCTAAGGAGCAATCTTTGCCTGATCATGTTAAAGCTAAATTGTTGGATGCTCCTTTAAATCAGGACCACCTGTTTGGCAACAAGGCTGAAAAAGTTCTTAAAAAGATGGAAGATGAAGCTGAAGCTATGCAAACTGTTAAAGATTTTTTACAAGTTCAGCCTCCTAGATTTAGTAGACACTGGCCCTCTAAGAACTGGTCCTTTCCAGCCCCTTCCAGGTCTTCTCAAGTCAAACCCAGACACAGCAAAACCCCCAGATGTTCATCGTGTTACACTGCTGCAGTCATTACACTTGCGTTATCCTGCCGTCAATCGGTTCCCCAGTCGGCCTGAGTTCCAAAGTCTTGGTCCGGCATCGGTTGCTGTCGCCTCCTCCCTGACATCAGTGCGACAGGGGTATATAAGATGCAGCTGACGCCATTTTCTTCAGTCTTTCTTGCCGCGCGGTGCCCGAAGCAAAAGCAGTTCGCAAGTGCCGGCCGGCCGTCTCCTGAGATTTTCATTCCGAATTCAGAACCAAAGTCTTCTACAAAGCTAAGTACCCCGTTGGGGAAACCTTCTCTTGCCTCAGACCGAAGTCAGTAAAAGTTAATAACTGTATTTCTTGTGGGAAGCAAATACCTCATAAGGATTTCCATTCCTATTGTATCCCATGCGTAGGCCTAGACCATGACATCACTGGTTGTCGGTTTTGTGCTAGGTTTAACAAACACACTATTAAACATCTGTTTGATTTTGCCCGACATTATTTTGGTAGAAAATTCAATTATACCATGCCGTCGGAACTTCCGACGTCCGGAATACACAAAAAGCACAAAGACAAAGATAGGCATCCGAGGCCCAAAACTGATGACGAAGCCTCTTCTAGGCCAATCGCCGGTTCTCCGGTTTTCAGCGAGGTGCCTTCACAGCCCCTGACAACCGCTTCTATACAACTACAGGCCGTCTCTGACTCCCACGTGGAGATGGCTGGGACTTCAGACGCACAAGTTATTCAGCCTACCGAGACTTACCTTTCAGTGGGATCCAGAGTAGCTGAGCAACCCACAGCTTCAGAAGGTGTCTTCAGACCTACTCAGTTGAGCATTAAACCCTCAGCTAAGTCTAAGCCTCCTTTAAAATCAAAGAAACAAATACAGCATTCTCCAGGACAGGCCTCCATGCCTAAGAAACAAATACTCAAAATGGCTGAAGACCTGATCACTCTGATCAGGGGGTCCCATCCCCCTCCTGATAAAAGGCCTAGACAGGATGCAGACTATGACTCATCCGACCAGGTGTCCATCTCTTCTGATTCATCCTCAGACCTAGGATACTCTCTACCCCCTATGAGGATTCTGATGCTGAGGAATCAATTCCATCAGCCTCACCGCCTGAGGACTACTCCTTTGGGGAAACCCTACATACCATGAGGGAGCATTTCCACTGGGAAGGCCAGGATTACTCAGAATCCAAGAAAAGGCTCAGAGACTTCCTTTTATTACCTCAACACAGACCCCTTGCTATTCCGCCAGTGTTAGATATTGTGGATGATGTGTATACTGAATCCAGCTTAAATCCTGATTCCTTACCTCCTACCCCTGTTAAACCCGACAGATACTACAGAGTCCCTGACTCGCATACATTTCTGTATAAAAGCCCTGTAGCTGACCCTGAAACTATTTCTCAGGGACCCAAAGGAGTTAAGGCCTCATCAGCCAAGAATCCAGTTCCCTCTGACAGAGATTCCAGAGCATTACACAGATGGGGAAAGAAAGTATATACGTCTGCAGCTTTAGCAATGAGAGCCTTAAATTGCCAGTTTCACATGCTAAAATATCAGCAATTTTTACTGTCTCAGGTAAAACAAAAAATGCTTCCAGAATCAGATCCTCCTAATTTTAAAGAAATGCAGGATTTATTGCATGCAGCTGAACAAGTGGGAAAGCATACTTTGCAATGTGGTTTTGATTCTCTAGAGGCCTCCTGCAGAGCAGCAGTTACAGGCTCTGTCATTAGAAGACATGCTTGGTTAAAAGAACACACGTTACCAGATCATGTTGAAGCAAAATTATTGGATGCACCCTTGCAGCAGGATGCGTTATTTGGAGTTAAGGCAGAAGAGGTATTAAAGAAAATGGAGGATAAGGCAAAATCTATACAGACGGTGAAGGATTTCTTACAGGTTCAGCCTCCTAGATTTAGCCGAAACTGGCCAGCTAAGAATTGGTCCTTTCCAATTACAGACAGACCTCAAAGGGGAAGATACAGACGTCCAAGAGGTAGAGGTCAAACACAAGGTCATTACAGGCCTCAACAATGGGTTGTATCAGGCCAGAAAGAAGGGGAAGACAGGCCCCAACCATATAAAAAGCAGGTCCAATGACTTCCCACTACAGCTGCCAAACAAATCCCTTTTGGCAGCCCCCTTGGGAGGAAAACTGGCACACTTCTACCACAATTGGCAAATGATCACCAAAGGCAAATGGGTTCTCAGCATTGTATTTCAAGGTGTTACAGGTTCCACTTTCACACTCTGCCAAGGTTAAAAGGAATACCAAATCTGCCACCAAATCAATGGGCAGAGGCTCAAAAACAAGTTATAGCACTTTTGGATATGAGAGCTATTCAAAAGGTACCATCACAGGAGCAAGGACAAGGATTTTACTCAAGACTGTTTCTGGTACCCAGAAAGGAAAAAGCCTGGAGGCCCATTCTGGATCTTTCGTCTCTAAACACTTACCTGGATGTTCCGAAATTCAAAATGTTGCCACTACAGCAGCTTCTTCCCATGCTGGGCAAGAAAGCTTGGCTCGTGACTTTGGACCTCAAGGAGGCATACCTGCATGTCCCTATCAGACAAAACTGCAGAAGATACCTCAGATTCATAGCTGGTTCAATGCACTACCAATTCTCTGCACTGCCCTTTAGCTTATCTACTGCACCCAGGGTCTTCACAAAGTGCCTGGCACCAGTAATTGCATTTTGCAGACAGAAAGGGATTCAAATTTATCCGTACCTGGACGACTGCCTGATTCAAGCAGAGAGCAAGGACATTCTTCTAAAGCATCTGGTGTTTGTAAAAAAGTTATTATGTTGCCTGGGGTACACAGTAAACGAAAAGAAATCAAAACTAGTGCCCTCACAAGAGATTATATTCCTGGGTGCCAGCTTGAGCACAGTGGCCCAGATGGCTTATCTCACGCCAGACAAGCAAGGACAACTGACTCAATACTTTCAATTGATGGCAACAAAGACCCAACTCCCTGCAAGAAAAATTCTGCTGGCCTTGGGTTACATGGCATCCTGCATACTACTAATTCCATATGCCAGACTGCATATGAGGAAACTACAATGGTACCTAAAGAATGTATGGTCTCAACACTGTCAAAGTTTGGAAACAGTTATACCACTAATACCTTGCCTTCAACAGGACTTTCAGTGGTGGGCTCAAGCTTGTCACCTCAACAAGGGACAGCCTTTTACACAACCCACAGCCAGGCAAACACTGACAACAGATGCATCGGATTACGCCTGGGGAGCACACATGGCAGGCAAATGTATTCAGGGCATGTGGCCCGCAGAACAAAGGAATCTTCACATCAGTCAAAAAGAGATGCTAGCTGTACAAAATGCCCTTATAGCTTTCAAGGACTTGCTGCATCCAGGACAACTACTGCTAAAGACAGACGACACCACAGTTATGTGGTACATAAACAAGCAAAGGGGCACTCACTCCTACCCCCTATGCAGACAAGCCATGACCTTGTGGAACACAGCTATAAATCTTCAAGTTCATCTGCAAGCACAGTTCCTGCCAGGAGAGAAAAACACACTGGCAGACGACTTAAGCAGAAACCTCATGGATCCCCACGAATGGGAATTGAATCCACAAATATTCAGAATGATAACACAGAAATGGTGGAGCCCGGACATAGATCTGTTTGCATCCTCAATAAACTGCCAGCTACAAAAATTCTGCACAAGGAGTTAACATCCACAAGCATGGAAAGTGGATGCCCTCTCATTCAGCTGGGAGAACCTACAAGTATACGCTTTCCCACCACTACCTCTCCTGCCAAAGGTGCTCATAAAAGCCAGGCAAGAAGTGCCAAAGATGATCCTAATTGCACCTGACTGGCCATGCCAGCACTGGTACCCAGTTTTAAGGAGCTTAGCACAAGAACCACCCTGGATTTTGCCTCAAATCCCACATCTGCTGACTCAGTACAACAATCAAATACTACACAG
Organism: Protopterus annectens; assembly: GCF_019279795.1. Lineage (NCBI taxonomy): Eukaryota > Metazoa > Chordata > Ceratodontiformes > Protopteridae > Protopterus > Protopterus annectens. The sequence continues at coordinate 484,862,870 of NC_056726.1, read as the reverse complement.
CCAGCTAAAGACCTTAAACCTAGCTGCATGGAAAATTCCTTAGTCAAGCAAGCAATGCCTCTCTCCAAAGCTGTTATGAATGTAATTCTGGAGGCCAGAAGGCATAGTACCAGGAAAGCCTATTCGGATAAATGGAAGAGATTCTGTGCTTGGAACCAAGCTCACAGCCTTCACCCTCTTGTCCCAAACATTCCTCAGATACTATAATACTTAACTGAGATGCTGGACAAAGGCCTCTCCTTCTCATCCATCAAGATCCACGCCTCTGCCATCTCAGCTCATTACAACACGGATCCACCAATTTTCTGTAATCCTCTGTTAAAACAGTACCTCAGTGGGGCTAAAAACATAAGACCTCCCCGTAGAGCACCTACTCCAACTTGGGACCTCAACTTTGTTTTGGAAAAGCTAACTTTACCTCCTTTTGAGCCAGCTAACACAGCATAATTAAAATATATCTCTTGGAAAACTGCTCTGCTCCTGGCAATAACATCAGCACGAAGAGTTCCAGAATTACAGGCATTAATGGCAGTGGAACCTTTCCTCATTTTCCACCAGGACAGGGTGTCTTTAAGAACTAACCCTACGTTTATGCCAAAGGTGGTGTCCAGTGTGGCTCTAAACCAAACTATTCATCTGCCAACTTTTTATCCTAAACCACAGAATAAAGGGGAGAGACTACTGCACTCTTTGGACATTCACAGGCAGTTACGCTTCTACTTGGACAAAACCAAAGCTTTCAGAAAATCTGAGCAATTATTGGTAGCATATGCTGCAGGAGCACAAGGAAAAGCCATTTCAAAACAGACTATTTAAAAATGGATAGGACATTGTATATGGTTCTGCTACACATACCATGGAAAACCTGTACCTAGCAGCATTAGATCTCACTCCACCACGGCAACAGCCACTTCAACTGCATACCTCAGGGGAGTACCTACCAAGGATATTTTGGAAGCAGCAACTTGGAGTTCTGTACATACCTTCACCAAGCATTACCATCTGCCTCTATACTCTAAATCCAGAGCTGGCTTCACCACTGCAGTGCTGAAGGGCCTTATAACTACCCCTAATGCCTTATAGAACCAGCCACCCTACCTCAGCTTTGGGATTCTACCCAAGTGTAATGACTGCAGCAGTGTAACACGATGAACATAGTACAGTTTTGTACCTACCATAAATGTAGATGTTCGAGTGTATACACTGCTGCAGTCCAGGTTACCCTCCCTCCTTCCCCCTTTACTGGCTGGTACATACCTATGTCTCCTACCCTTACTATCTATGGGGAGTATTTACTGGTAGCTGTAAGTTGTCTTTTGCTTTTCTTATGTATGTTTTATTAGCAATTGGAATTGCCTACCTATTTAGAGGCACCTGACATCTGGGGCAAGTAAAACTGAAGAAAATGGCGTCCGCTGCATCTTTTATACCCCTGTTGCAGTGATGTTAGGGAGTAGGCGACAGCAACCGACGCCGGTCCAAGATTTTGGAACTCGGGCCGACTGGGGAACCGCCTGACGGCAGGATAACCCAAGTGTAATGACTGCAACAGTGTATACACTCGAACATCTACATTTATGGTAGGTAGAAAACTGTACTGTTTCAGTCCCAGGGGACTCGCAGAACTAAGCAGTGGGGGGCCTCCACTTCCAAGTCTGGGAATAACAAGACTCCCCCCTATGGTAAACTGTCTCAATTCCCTCCTTTTAAAATTTCCAAGCACTTATCTTCTGACTGCCCCTTTGGGGGGGAAAGATTGCTCTTCATGCAAAGAATTGGGAACTCATTACCCAGGACAAATGGGTTTTAAATATAGTGTCCCAGGGATACAGATTTCACTTCCACATGTTGCCAATACTAAATGGGTGGCCAGACCTACCCCCAAATCAGTGGGCAGAGGCTCAAAAACAAGTACTTTCTCTCTTAAGCATGGGGGCTATTCAGCTGGTACCAGAATAGGAAAAGGGACAAGGTTTCTACTCGAGACTTTTCCTGGTACCCGGAAAAGACTAATCATGGCATCCTATCCTGGACCTGTCTACTCTAAACACCTTTCTTGAGATTCCAAAATTCAAGATGCTGACTCTTCACCAATTACTTCCTATGCTAGGCAAAGATGCCTGGTTGCCAACACTAGATTTAAAAGAAGCATACCTGCACATCCCAATCAGGGAATCTTGCAGAAGATACCTACACTTCAAAGCAGGCTACACACGCTATCAGTTCTCTGCACTGCCCTTTGGCTTATCTACTGCGCCCAGGGTATTCACAAAGTGCCTAGCTTCAGTTATTGCGCTTTGCAGGCAAAGACGTATTCAAATATACCCATACCTGGACGATTGTCTAATTCAGGCAGAAAGCCAGGACATACTTTTAAATCATCTGGCCTTTGTAAAAAGGGTTTTAACTTGTCTGGGGTACACCATAAACAAAAATAAATCACAACTGGTACCCTGTCAACAAATTGCATTCCTGGGAGCAAGCTTGAATACAACTTCCCAGATGGCTTACCTCATGCCAGAAAAGCAAACAAGTGGCCACAAAAACCTTGTTGTCTGCAAGACAAATACTGCAAGCCTTGGGGTTCATGGCCTCCTGCATTCTTCTAATTCCATATGCAAGACTGCATACGAGGAAACTACAGTGGTATCTAAAAAGCCTATGGAGTCAACATTCTCACAGCCTAGAAACAATGATTCCTATCATACTTTGCCTACTCCTAGAGTTCCTTTGGTGGGTAGAGACCTGCCATCAAAACAAGGGACTACCTTTCACACCACCCCCTGCCGCCAAAACCCTAACACCAAATGCATCAGACTATGCATGGGGGGCTCACCTGGCAGGGAAGTGCATTCAGGGCAAATGGAACCCAAGTCAAATGCACCTGCATATCAGTCAAAAAGAAATGTTAGCTGTACAGAATGCTCCGACAGCCTTCTAGGACTACATTCTTCCAGGACAACTAATGGTAAAGATGGACAGCACCACGGTTATGTGGTACATAAACAAGCAGGGGGGTACACATTCTTACCCCCTCTGCAGACTAGACATGGCATTGTGGAACAAAGCCTTGAGCTACCAAGTTCACCTACAAGCTCAATTCCTGCCAGGAAAATTAAATACACTGGCAGATGGACTAAGCAGAAACCTCATGGACCGACACAAGTGGAAACTGGAACCAAGGATTTTCAGGATGCTGACAAGCGAATGGGGGAGCCCAGATATAGACTGATTTGCCTCTCCCCAGAACTACCAATTGGACAAATTTTGCACAAGGACTCCCCATAAACAATTTTGGAAAGTGGATGCTCTGTCCTTCAGCTGGAAAAACCTATCAGTCTATGCCTTTCCCCCACTGCCCCTGCTCTCCAAAGTACTACTAAAAGTCAAACAGGACAAAGCAAGGATGATTTTGATTGCTCCAGACTGGCCATGCCACCACTGGTACCCCCCTCCTGCGCAGTGTTTCACGGTTATCTCCATGGCACCTGCCTCAGACTCCTTCCCTGCTGTCTCAGCAGGAGAACCAGATTCTCACCCTTAGCTTCCAACACTGAACCTTGCAACCACCCCATCCTGGGACCTTAACTTTGTATTGGAGAAACTCACTCTACCTCCTTTCGAGCCAGCTGCGACTGCAGACTTAAAATTTCTTTTTTGGAAAGCAGCTTTCCTTTTAGCAATCACTTCAGCTAGAAGGGTATCTGAATTACAGGCCCTTATGGCAGTGGAGCCTTTCATCATCTTTCATGCGGACAGGGTGTCACTCAGAGCCAATCCATCCTTCATGCCCAAGGTGGTATCCAGTGTGGCTCTTAATCAGTCCATTCATTTGCCAACCTTCTTTCCTAATCCACAGAACAAAGGGGAACGGTACTGCATTCCTTGGATGTGCACAGACAAGTTAGATTCTACTTGGACAGGACTAAACCTGAAAGAAAATCTGAACAACTGCTGGTAGCATTTGCTGCAGGGGCAGAGGGGAAGGCTATTTCAAAACAAACCATTTCTAAATGGATAAGCCATTGCATTCATTTCTGCTATAAGCACCATGGAAAACCTATCCCCCAGGGGATCAGACCTCACTCCACCAGGGCTGCATCTACTTCCACAGCCTTTCTCAGAGGCGTTTCTACCAGGGACATCCTAGAAGCTGCTACCTGGAGTTCTGTGCATACTTTCACCAAGCATTATCATTCTCCAATTTTCTCTAAATCCAGAGCTGGCTTTGCCACTGCAGTCTTGCAGGGCCTTACAGCTGGCCCTAATGCTATTTAAACTCCTCCTCCCAACCATAGCTTCGGGAATCTACCCAAATGTAATGACTGCAACAGTGAAATATGAAGAACTTAGTACAGTTGTGTACACTTACCATAAATGTAGATGTTCGAGTGTATTCACTGTTGCAGTCCTGGTTACCCTCCCTCCTGCCCCCTAACTTCTTTTAGCTATACCTCTACTTTCCTTCACTATGCTTAAAAGCCTTTTTTGTTGGAGGTATACCTTTGTGTTTTTATGTTTAACTGCTTCCCATTAGGGGGGCACCTGACATCTGGGGCAAGAAAAACTGATGTAATGGTGTTGGCTGCATGATGTTCATCGTGTTTCACTGTTGCAGTCATTACACTTGGGTTATCCTGCTGGCAGGCTACCCACAGTCAGCCTGAATTCCAAAGTCCTGGTCCGGCGTCGGTTGCAGTCTCCTCTTCCCTGATGTCGGTGTGCCAGGGGTATATAAGATGCAGCCGACGCCATTTTCTTCAGTCTTTCTTGCCACGCTGTGCCCAAAGCAAAAACAGTTCGCAAGTGCCGGTCAGCCGACTCCTGAGATTTTTGAAATCGAATTTCAGATCTGAAGTCTTCAACAAAGCTAAGTACCCCGTTGGGGAAACTTTTTTCTTGCTCCAGACCGATGTCAGAAAAAGTTAACAATTTTATTTCTTGTGGGAAGCAAGTACTTCATAAGGATTTTCATTCTTACTGTATTCCTTGCCTAGGCCCTGACCACAACGTTGCTAGTTGTCGGTTTTGTGCTAGATTTAACCATTGCACTATTAAGCGTTGGTACAATTTTGCTTTTCATTACTTTGGCCGAAGGTTTAATTATATAATGCCGTCGGAACAGCCGACGACCGGAGTTCATAAAAAGCGCAAGGAAAAAGAAAAGGACAGGCATCCGAGGTCCAAAACCGACGACAAGGCCTCCGCTAGGCCAGTCGCCGGTTCTCAGTGAGACGCTTTCGCAGCCCCTGACACACGCTACCTCAGAGCTACAGGCCGCTTCCGACTCCCACGTGGAGACAACTAGGCCTCTGGATACTCAAGGTATTGGACCTTCAGAAACTATTCCCTCAGATGGGTCCGGAGCCGCTGAGCAGGCATCGGCTTCTGAGGGTGTTTTCAGACCTACACAGTTATATATCAAGCCAACCTCAGCTTCCAAGGCAAAGACTAAAACAGCCTTAAAGACAAAGAAACAAGTACAGCATTCTCCTGGACAGACTTCCATGCCTAAGAAACAGATGCTCAAAATGGCAGAAGACCTAATTACTTTGATCAGGGGGTTCCCATCCCCCTCCTGATAAGAGGCCTAGGCAAGACACTGAATATGATTCCTCTGATCAGGTTTCCATTTTATTTGACTTCTCTTCAGAACAGGGATACTCTCTTCCTCCCTATGAGGATTCTGATGCTGAAGAATCTATCCCTTCAGCCTCTCCTCCTGAGGACTATTCTTTTGGGGAAACCCTGCATACCATGAGGGAATATTTTCACTGGGAGAGCCAAGATTACTCAGAATCTAAGAAAAGGCTCAGAGATTTTCTTTTACTGCCTCAGCACAGACCTCTTGCTATTCCACCTGTACTAGACATTGTAGATGATGTATTTTCAGAGTCCGGCCTGTCTCCTGACTCTCTACCCCCTGCACCCGTTAAGCCAGACAGCTACCACAGGGTTCCAGAGTCACATAAATTTCTATATAAAAACCTTGCTGCTGACCCAGAAACTATATCTCAGGGTCCCAAAGGGGTCAAGGCTTCCACTGCAAAAAACTGTCCCCTCTGATAGGGATTCTAGAGCACTGGACAGATGGGGGAAAAAAGTTTACACCTCTGCTACCTTGGCTGTAAGGGCTTTAAATTGTCAGTTTCATATGCTTAAATATCAGCAATACTTAATGTCACTGCTAAAACAGAAAATGTTGACAAATTCTGAGTGTTCTGAAAACAAGGAAATGCAGGATTTATTGCATGCAGCTGAACAAGTGGGAAAGCATACTTTGCAATGTGGTTTTGATTCACTGTAGGCCTCTTGCAGGGCCGCTGTTACAGGCTCTGTCATTAGAAGGCATGCTTGGTTAAAGGAACAGAATCTGCCTGATCATGTTAAAGCAAAATTATTGGATGCTGCATTTGTTTGGTGTTAAGGCAGAAGAAGGTGTTAAAGAAATTGGAGGATAAAGCGAAATCTATGCAGTCAGTAAAGGATTTTTTACAGGTTCAGCCACCCAGATTTAGCAGGAACTGGCCTTCTAAGAATTGGTCCTTTCCAGTGTCAGACAGGCCACAAAGAGGCAGATACAGATGCCCTAGAGGCAGATGTCAGCCCCAAGGCTCATACAGGCCTAAACAATGGGGTGCTTCTACCTCCAAAAGTGGAGAAGACAAATCACAGCCATATAGGAAACAGTCCCAATGACTTTCCACTGCCATTGCCAAGCACTTATCTTTTGGCAGCACCCTTAGGGGGAAAGCTAGCACTTTTTTCATTTCTGTGTGGAGCTTTTCTCCCCGGGCCTCTACTGAAAATGGACATATATCCAGCTAGACTAGCCCAGTCAACAAATGTAAAATAAATAAATAAAATAAATAAATTGGCACATGATCACCCAGGACAAATGGGTCTTGAATATAGTTTCTCAGGGCTACAGGTTCCACTTTCACACCCTTCCAAAGACAAAAGGTATGCCAGACCTGCCACACAATCAATGGGCAGAGGCACAAAAGCAAATTTCATCTCTCATGGATATGAGGGCTATTCAGCGAATACCACAGCAAGAGCAGGGACAAGGATTTCAAGACTTTTCTTGGTACCCAGAAAGGACAAAGCCTGGAGACCGATACTGGACCTGTCTATTCTAAACACTTTTCTGGACGTTCCAAAATTCAAAACGTTGACACTGCAGCAGCTTCTGCCCATGCTGGGCAAGAAGGCTTGGCTTGTAACTTTGGACCTTAAAGAGGCATACCTGCATGTCCCAATCAGACAATGTTGCAGAAGATACCTCAGATTCATAGCTGGCTCAATGCACTACCAATTGTCTGCACTGCCCTTTGGCTTATCTACTGCACCCAGGGTCTTCACAAAATGCCTGGCACCAGTAATTGCATTTTGCAGACAGAGGAATTCAAATATGTCCCTACTTGGATGACTGCCTTATTTAAGCAGAGAGCAAAGGCATTCTACTGAAGCATTTGGCGTTTGTAAAAAGATTACTAATTTGCCTAGGGTACACAGTAAATGAAAAGAAATCAAAACTAGTACCCTCTCAAGAGATAATATTCCTGGGTGCAAGCTTAAATACAACTGCCCAGATGGCTTATCTCATGCCAGACAAACAAAGGCAACTGAGTTCTTACTTCAAAAAGATGGCAACAAAGACCCAGTTACCTGCAAGAAAAATTCGGCAGGCTTTGGGCTTCATGGCATCCTGCATTCTGCAAATTCCATATGCAAGACTGCATATGAGGAAGCTAAAATGGTACCTAAAAAGTGTTTGGACTCAACATTGCCACAGCCTGGAAACATTAATTACCCTCATTCCCTGCCTGCAACAGGAGTTTCGATGGTGGACACTGGCCTGTCACCACAACAAGGGACAGCTATTCACTTTACCCACAGCCAGACAGACACTAACAACTGATGCATCGGATTATGCCTGGGGGGCCCACATGGCAGGAAAATGTATTCAGGGCATGTGGCCCGCAAGCCAAATGCATCTTCATATCAATCAAAAAGAGATGCTAGCTGTACAGAATGCCCTGACAGCCCTCAAGGACCTACTCCATCCAGGACAACTGTTGATAAAGACAGACAATACTACAGTCATGTGGTACATAAACAAGCAAGGGGGCACACATTCCTACCCCCTCTGCAGACAAGCCATGACTTTGTGGAACACAGCATTGACTTATCAAGTGCACCTGCAAGCATAATTCCTGCCAGGAAAGACAAATACTGTGGCAAACGAACTAAGCAGAACCTTATGGACCCTCACGAGTGGAAACTAGATCCACAAGTCTTCAACATGATAACAAGGAAATGGGGATGCCCAGATATATATCTATTTGCCTCTCCTCACAACTGCCAACTACAGAGATTCTGCACAAGGACTTATCACAAACAAGCATGGAAGGTGGATGCTCTATCATTCAGCTGGAAAACCCTTATGCCTTTCCTCCACTGCCTCTCCTCCCCAAGGTACTCCTAAAGGTCAGACGAGAAGCCAAAAATGATTCTGATTGCCCCAGACTGACCACGCCAGCACTGGTATCCAATCCTAAAGAGCTTGTCTCAAGGCCCAGTCTGGACTTTACCTCAAATTCCTCATCTACTGACCCAACAATACAATCAGATACTGCACAGCCAGCTCAGAACCTTAAATCTGGCTGCATGGCGGATAATATAACCACTCAGAACACACCTCTCTCTAAAGCAGTTTTGGATGTTATTTTGGAGGCCAGGAGGCCTAGCACCAGAATATCTTATGCGGAAAAATGGAAGAGATTCAGTGCTTGGAACCAGGCACAAGGAATTGACATGCTTGTTCCAAATATTCCTCAGATTTTACAGTACCTAACTGAGATGCTGGACAAAGGTGTATCCTTCTCATAAGGGTCAGCTCCCAGTGATTTCTCCTGTCTACCTGATGAATCTGGGTATCTTGGGGCAATGCAGCAATTGCCTCATGTACACAGACAACCCTCTCCTCCTACCACCCAACACTACAAACTGTGAGAGATGCACTTATAGCCAAACTGGAAGCAAAGCTCTCTTAACCCAAGACTGGACTAGACAGTCAAGAGGAGAAGGTAAACACTTGCACCACACCACACTCATCACATAGTCCCTCAAAACCTACACCACTAAAACACACACATAGAAACACAAAATTCGCGGAGGCTCTCAATAAAAACCTGCCCAAGCATCAGGGACATCCAAAGCATAAATTCAAGCAAACTCCACCTCCCCAACACAACCCAAATGACACATAGCCCACAAACTCAGTGAGCCACTCAACCACAGCCCATAAGGCATAACAGCGTACCCAACACTCTAGTCATAGGTGACTCTATAGTCAGGCACACTGATGTTCCACTCACTAGGCTAAACAAGGAGAAAGTTACTGTCAGCTGCCTGTCAGGTGCCAGGATCCACCACATAACGCATGCACTCAGGTCACTCCACAATAAGTACAAATATGACACTGTCATTGTCCATGTTGGTGTGAATGACCTGAGACGTGTCTCCCTGGACTACATGAAAAGAGACATGGAGGAGCTCTCTGATCTTGTATCCCAGGCAGGTATGACCCTAACCCTGAGGAGCATCCTGCCATCACCCAGAATGATACCATAGTACAAGGACAAAATGATTGACTTCAACAATTGGCTAAGCTTCTGGTGTCATTCTAAGGGGATCCAGTATTTGTCTGCCTGGGACGACATGATCGATAGTCCACGATGCTTTGCCAGAGATGGCCTGAACCTGTCACCCTTAGGATTCCGGATACTGGATAAGGCTCTTGCCACCCTTATAGTGCCTTTTTTAGGCAAGGTTCAAATGACAAATTCACCACCATAACAGGTACAAGCAAGCAAAATCTGAGGGTAATGCTACTGAATGCCAGAAGTCTAAAACTCAAAATGCACTCACTTGAGGCACTCCTTAAAATGGAGAACATTGACATCTGTGCAGTGACAGAGACCTGGTTCAAAGCTCCTGATAGCACCCCTGCATTACCAGGCTTCAATTCATACCACACCTTTCGGCCACCTAACCCAGAAAGAAGCACTAAAGGTGGAGGCCTGTCCATATTCATTAAGGATATCCACACCTCCAGGCTAGTTGCATAGCATAATGCATCCGAGATTATCCAAGTGCAACTAACTCTGGGCAAGACCGCAATCCAAATTGTAGCTTGCTACAGACCCCCCACCATGCCCCAGGATTCACACTCCTCATTTCTTGATACACTGGAAAGTATTAGGGTACAATCCAACACCCTAATAATGGGCGATTTCAACTACCCACCATAACTGGGAAAACTACTCATGTACCAACTCTTTTGCTCAACGTTTTCTAGAATTCATAAATTCCAACGCCTTGGATCAACTTATTGGCACCCCCACCAGGGGCAGCAATATCCTAGACCTGGTCATTACCAACATGGGAAACCAGTGTTCCACACCAGAGGTCAATTCCTTGTTGGTCAGATCCGACCACAAGCTAATCAGCCTAGACATCCACATCCCACCCCCAGCCCCAATTAGGGAAACCATCGTAAAAAACTTCTCCAAAGCCAACTTCACACTTCTTAAGACAGAAGTGGCAAACTTCATGACACCCATGCAGATGGACAATAGCGGTATGACTGCCGAATCCTACACAAATGTACTTTATAAGCACTTACACGAGTGCATGGATCATGCTATCCCTAACAGAACCAAGATGTTATCCTCCAAAAAAAAGGAAGCCAATCTGGTGGTCCTCTGCCATAAACAAACTCTACAACAGAAGAAAGAAACTGTTGCAAAAAAGAGTAAAAAAAGAGTAAAATCCCATGACTGGAGGGAACTCCCTGGCCAACCTCAGTAAGAAGCTGAGATCCCTCATAAAATCCTCCAAAGCTAGTTACGAAAACAATATTGCCACCGACTCTAAAGACGACCTCAAAGCATTCTATAGCTATGTCAAGAATCTAAATGGGAACACTCAGATCTGCTCTGAGTTACAGCACAATGGCACTAAATATACAGAACCAACTGATATTGCGAACATCCTAGCAGATAGGTTCAGTGCTAACTTTACCCCCCTCTCACCCCCTAGAGGGCCCATCTCTATACCAGAAGAATGCAAAGTTCCTATAATCACGGCTGCACAGGTAAAAAACACACTCTCCAAAGCCAAGAACACAGCATCCATGGGACCTGACAATATCCCAGGCTGCGTTCTACACGAACTGCAGAATGAACTGGCACCCTACCTAAGTACCATGTTCAATCATTACCTCACCTCAGACTTTGTACCCACTGAATGACGCACCATGACTGTTATACCACTCCACAAAGGGGGAACCACGACGGATCCCGGGAACTACCACCCCATTAGCCTGACGAGCCTGGTCTGCAAGGCCATGGAACGTATCTTTGTGGAACTCGTAAAGAAAGACATTGGTAATCTCCAAACTCTGGACCCTACCCAGTTTGGATTTGTAAAAGGCAGATCATGTCTCCTAAACCTGACTTGACTTCTTTGAAGCAGTCACCAAAGCCATAGATGAGGGTAAAATGGTTCACACAGCTTATCTAGATCTCGCCAAGGCTTTCGACACCATCCCCCACTCTGGAATTATAGATAAGCTCACTAAACTAGGTATAAATCCCTATGTCACAAGATGGGTTGCCAATTGGCTCACGGACAGAAGCCACACTGTGAAAGTAGCGAATTCCAAATCCGACATCAGACCAGTGACAAGTGGAGTACCACAGGGTTCAGTCTTGGGTCCTCTCTTGTTTGCTATCTACTTCTCTGAAGTGCAGGCCAACACAGAAGGTCTTTGGCTAACAAAGTTTGCAGATTACTGCAAACTAGGAGTTATGATCAAAACTCCTAATGATGTGGACAAACTACAAAGGACCTCACTGAGACAGATACCTGGTGTCAAAGCCATGGCCTGAAGCTCAATGCCAAAAAGTGTATTGTCATCCCCTTTGGTAAAAACTCTGTACCCATGAACTACCACATAGCTGGTAGTCTACTTAATGCCAAAAATGTGATGAGACCTTGGGACACAGGTGGACAGTAGTCTCTCCTTTGATAATCACATTGCCACGGTGGTCAGGAAATCCTTCTACGTGGCTCATCTCATCACAAAAGGATTCTCATCCAGAAAAAGAGGTCATTGTTCCCCTCTACTCATCACTCTTTAGACCCATTATAGAGTACAACGCCCCTTTTGGTATGTACCTCACAAGACATCTACAACAACTGGAAAGACCACAGAAATACCTCACAAAGAGGATTACTAGCCTCAAACAGATGCCCTATGCAGACAGTCTCAAAAAACTACAACTTTACTCCATCGCATATCGCCTACTCGGGGGCGATCTCTGCCTAACATACAAAGCTATGTCAAACCCAGAGCTGTTGCACATGCTGCACTTAAAGAAATCCCAATCCCTCTGAGCTACACGCTCTAGGGACCTAAACCTTGTCACCACAATAAACAGAACATGCTGGAGGGATAGAGGCCTGTCCCAGAGACTTCCCATACTCTGGAACAGACTACATATCTATGTCAAACAGAGCTCCTCATTAGCACTCTTCAAGAAAAATCTTGATGATTGGATTGAAATGGAAAATTCACCCCGGGATCACTTCTGTGGCTCTGCTCGACAGGGGCACAGGAAAATAAATTTCTTGGGTGGCGAAAGCCAGGATACATTTTTTGGCTAGCCTAGTAACTACCTATGAACCTATGAATCAATTAAGATCCATGCCTCTGCCATTTCAGTTCATTGCAATACGGAACCTCCTATTTTTTCATATCCACTATTAAGGCAGTACCTCAGAGGGGCCAGAAACATAAGACCTCCAAGGAGAGCACCGATACCTACATGGGACCTCAATTTTGTCTATGAAAAGCTCACACTGCCTCCTTTTGAGCCAGCCAATACAGCCGAGATAAAATTCTTATCATGAAAAACAGCTCTGCTCCTAGCAATAACTTCAGCAAGAAGAGTCTCAGAGTTACAGGCATTAATGGCTGTGGAGCCTTTTATTATTTTCCATCCGGACAGGGTTTCTCTAAGGACGAACCCAACATTTATGCCTAAGGTAGTGTTCAGGGTGGCTCTTAATCAAACCATTCATTTGCCTACTTTTATCCAAACCTACAGAATAAAGGGGAGAGACTTCTGCATTCTTTGGACATACACAGACAGCTATGCTTCTACTTGGACAAAACTAAAGCTTTCAGAAAGACTGAGCAATTTTTAGTGGCATATGCTGCAGGATCACAAGGAAAGGCTATCTCAAAGCAGACTATTTCAAAATGGATAGGCCACTGCATTCGTTTCTGCTGTTCACAACATGGCAAATCAGTGCCTAAGGGCATTAGGCCACATTCAACCAGAGCAGCAGCCACTTCAGCAGCCTTCCTCAGAGGAGTACCAACCAAGGATATTTTGGAGGCTGCAACTTGGACTTCAGTGCACACTTTTACAAAGCACTACAATTACCTCTTTACTCTAAATCCAGAGCAGGCTTTGCCACTGCAGTTCTGCAGGGCCTCATAGCCACTCCTAATTCTATTTAGACCCAGCCACCCAACCTCAGCTTTGGCATTCAACCCAAGTGTAATGACTGCAACAGTGAAACACGATGAACATAGTACAGTTATGTACCTACCATAAATGTAGATGTACGAGTGTATTCACTGTTGCATTCCAAGTTATCCACCCACCATCCCCCTTTCTTTGCTGGGACTTATCTGTACTTCTCTGCTCTATACAACCTATGTGGTGTATTTGCTTGTAGATGAAGGTAATGTTTATGTTAGTGCATGCTTTTTTATAAGCAGAATTTTTAGCCTACCCTTTTAGGGGCACCTGGCATCTGGGGCAAGAAAAAACTGAAGAAAATGACGTCGGCTGCATCTTGCATACCCATGGCGCACTGATGTTAGGGAAGAGGCGACAGCAACCGACGTCAGACCAGGACTTTGGAATTCAGGCCGACTGCGGGTAGCCTGCCAGCAGGATAACCCAAGTGTAATGACTGCAACAGTGAATACACTCAAACATCTACATTTATGGTAGGTACACAACTGTACTTTTTATACCCCTAATGACCTGATGTCATGGAAGAAGGGACAGCAACCGACACAGGACCCAAGACTTTGTTAATCAGGCAGGCTGAGGGCATCTGCAAGCAGATTACCCAAATGTAATGACTGCATCAGTGAATACACTCGAGCATCTACATTTATGGTAAGTGTACACAACTGTATTTTTCAGACAAATGGGTTCTGAAGATTATTCATCAAGGTTACAGATAGAAGTGCGAGGAAATTCATCTCTTTCAAGGTGTAATTCCTCACCCACCTGACCAGACTGCTCTATTTCCCCCAGTCCTTCAGTATGTTGTCTCCGGGAATAATAGTCAGTTTTTCCTTCCCAGTTTGGGAAATATTCTAATTCAGAGATGTTGTTGGTGCCAAAGAAAAAAATAACTGGAGATCTGTTCTGGATCTTTCTTTCCTAAACCAGTTTATGATGGTGCTGAAGTTCAAAATGCTGTCACTTCACAACCTGTTACCCTTTCTTCCTCATTTAAGTTTTTTAGTTGCACTAGATTTAAAAGATGTTTAGAACATCCCTATTCACCCAGACATCAGGCATTTCTTAAGGATTCATGTGTCTGTATCACATTATCAGTTCTGTGTCTTACCCTTAGGATTATCCACTGCAGCAAGAGTGTCCACAAAGTGCCTAGGTCCAGTTATACCTCACTGCAGGTTACAGCTTACCCACATTTTTCCATATTTAGACAACTTGCTTATCTTTGCAGACTCTTTTTCAAAGTTCCAGGAGTCTTTCTCATGAATGAGCGATGTCTTACACAAGCTGAGATTCAAAGAAACATTCACAGTTTTTTTTCCCATCACACAGGATTGTTTTTGAGGTGTCTGCTAGACACCTTAGTTTCGAAGAGCGTTTCCTTCACAGAAAAAAAAAGAATAAACATGTAGCTCTGTTTCAAGGGTTTTCCACCTACTTCAGTCTCTGCAAGGGAATAATTCAGGATTTTGGACCTCATAGCATCTAAGGATTCTCATGATACCACTGGGAAGACTCCACTTAAGAAAGACACAATGATATCTGAATTCTTTTTGATCCCGGTATTATGTTTTAAAATTCCAGATCTGGGATTTGCCAGAAGAGAAATCACTTTGTGGAGACAGCAAGTATCCCTAAGTCCAGGTCTCCCCTTCACCCCCCCCCCTCCAAGTACAAAGCGGTCGGTTACTATAGATGCTATGGACTTTGAAGAGTCAGGAGGTATGAAAGTGCAAAGTATCGGAGACAACAAGGACTGACGCTGGCACATAAATATAAAAGAGATGTTTTCTCTAATCCAGACACTTCTCTCGGAACCACCTTTGGTCCCCTTTGTTGCAAACAATGTCACAGTCATGTGGTACATCACCAAGCAAGGAGGGAACCAGGTATTACTCTTAATGTAGACTAGCTATATTAGCTTAGGATTTAGCTTTACAGCACAATCTTATTCTGTATGCATCCTGCTTACCATAAGAGCAAAACTGTGTGACAGATGAGCTGAGCAGGACAAAGGCAGCCCCTCACAAATGTAAACTAGATCAGGGTTTTTTCCAAGATTTGTTACATCTGTGGGGATTTCCTGAAGTAGACCTCTTTGCCTCCTCTTTAAACTATCAATTGACAAAATTGTGCTCCAAACAGGCCTGGAAGATAGATGTATTTTCCTTTTCTTGGACAGGAATGTTCCTACATGCTTTCCCCCCTTTCCATTGATACCAAGAGAACTTTCTGAAGATTCAGAAGGAATCCCCTAAGGTCATTGTAGTGATTCCCTTCTAGCCCAGGTAATAGTAGTTCTCCCTTCTTTTGGACATGGCCAGGGGTAGTTACAACAAGCTTTCTCAAAGAATCTATGTACTGACACAAGAACAGAGATAGGCTCATAGGTGTGTACTAGGCTAATGGCCCTGGAGCCTTTGCAAGCCTAGCCCATAGGATTACCCTGGCGTCATGCCACCCCACCTTAGATGTTCTTCATCTCACATTGCTGCAGTCCTTACTTATGGGTAGTCCGCTGTCCTCGGTCGGCCCGAATACCAAAGTATTAGGCTGACGTCGGTCATGGGCGCCTAGATCTGACATCAGAGCGTCAGGGTATAAAGGCGCATGACCGACGTCATATCCCCAGTCTTTTTTGCCACATGGTCCGATGCAGAAGCAGCGTTGCAAGTGCCGTTCGGCGTTCTGAAATTTTTCGTTTTCGGAGTTTCAGACCGATACCAAGTTGGCTAAGTACCCCGTTGGGGAATATTTTTGTTTTTCTTGCCTCAGTTACTTACCGGATGTCAGAAAAGTGAATAATTGTATTTCTTGTGGGAAACAGATACCGCATAGGGATTACCACTCGCTTTGTATTCCTTGTTTGGGACCGGAGCACGACGTAGTCGGGTGTCGGTTTTGTGCTTGGTTTAATAAGCGCACTATAAAACGGAGGTTAGATTGCACTAGTTTAGTCTTTGGCAAGAGGTGTAATTATAATATGCCGCCGGATGTTCCGACGCCTGCTTCTACTAAGAAGCAAAGACAAATCTTTAAAGCCTAGGCAGGATGATTCGTCCGTTTCGGACGCCGGACCTTTAGAAGCTACAGCTGAACAGGTGGATCCGGCTGAAGTTTCTGTTGAGTCCCAGGGGCAAACTTTGATTTTACAGGATGTGGCCTCTCAGGAGGCAGGTCAGGCTGAAGGGGCCTCTCAGGTTACTATTCTCCCTTCTATGCCTAAGGTGGTTAGGCCTTCTGCTACTGTTTCTAAGGCTCCTTCTAAGGGCAGGTCTGTCTTGCCTTCCTCTGGTGTCAGTTCTGGTTCTTCAGGGTCTGTGCCTAAAAAGCACATGCTTAAAATGGCAGAGAATTTGATTACTTTAATTAGAGGTTCTATGCCCCCTCCTGATAAAAGGCCCAGGATGGAGCCAGAGTTGGAAAGTTTGGAGCAGGCCTCAGATGATTCAGAGTCTTCTGCTGAAGACATTCAAGATTTCCCTCCTCATTCTGATTCTGATGCAGAGGATTCCACTCCTTCTGCTTCTCCTCCAGAGGATTTTTCATTTTCAGAAACTCTGCATTCCATGAGGGAGCATTTTCAGTGGGAGGGACATGATTACTCTGATTCACGGAAGAGACTTAGGGAGTTCTTGTTTTTACCACAGCATAGACCCTTAGCTATACCTCCGGTTTTGGATGTTGTTTCAGATGTTTTTTCGGAAGCTTCCCTTAATCCAGATTCTGTGCCTCCTGCCCCAGTTAAACCGGACAGGTATTACAGGGTGCCTGAGGCTCATAAATATCTGTATAAGAGTCCTAGGGCGGACCCAGAAACTATTAGTCAGTGGCCTAAGGGTGTTAGAGCCTCTGTTGTTAAGAATCCAGTTCCTCTGGATAAGGAAGCTAGAGCTTTGGATAGATGGGGTAAGAAGGTGTATACCTCTTCTACTTTAGCAATGAGAGCTTTGAACTGCCAGTTTCATATGTTGAAGTATCAGAATTTCCTCCTTTCTCAGCTAAGGTCTAAAGTGGATGCTTTGGCAGAGGGCATAGAGTGTAAAGAATTGTAGGATTTAGTGCATGTTTCTGAACAGGTGGGTAAGCACTCTTTGCAATGTGGTTTTGATGCTTTACAGGCTTCTTCTAGGGTGGCTGCCACTGGTTCAGTTATTCGTAGGCACGCCTGGCTTAAGGATCAGAATCTGTCTGAGCATGTTAAGTCTAGAATTCTGGATGCCCCTTTACAGTCTGAAGTTTTGTTTGGTCCTCCTGTGGAGTCAGTCTTAAAGAAAATGGAAGACAAGGCTAAGTCTATGCAGACTGTTAAAGATTTTTGCAGGTACAACCTCCAAAGTTTAGTAGAAATTGGCCTACTAAGGGGTGGACGTACCCTTCTTCTGATTCTCAGTCTAGGGGTAGATCTAGGCGTGGTAGGGGCAGAGCTCAGAGTACTTTCAGGCCGAGACAATGGAGTTCGCCTGCTCAATCTGCTGGTGAGGGCAGGGGCCAGTCCTTTCGTAAACAGGCCCAATGACCTACATTTTCAGCTGCCAGATTCTTCTTGCCTGGCAGCTCCTTTGGGAGGAAAGTTGGCTCTTTTCAAGCAAAATTGGCATTTAGTCACCCAGGACAAATGGGTATTGGACATTATAAACCGAGGTTACAAGTTCTATTTCCATACCATGCCTCCTTTCAAAGGCATGCCAGACGTCCCTCCTTGGCAAAGGATAGAGGCTCGCAGACAAATTTCTTTACTTCTTCAAATAGGAGCTATACAGTCAGTTCCTCTGTCAGAAGTGGGCCTAGGATTTTATTCTCGCCTGTTTCTAGTTCCAAAGAAAGGGAACACGTGGAGACCAATTTTGGATTTATCTATCCTCAACACTTACCTGGACATTCCAAAGTTCAAGATGCTGACTTTACAACAACTTTTACCTCTGTTGGGAAAAGATCACTGGATGGTTACTCTGGATCTCAAAGAGGCTTACCTTCATGTTCCTATCAGGCCCAGTTGCAGGAGGTACCTGCTTTTCGGCTGGAAATTTACATTATCAGTTCTCTGCATTGCCCTTTGGCTTATCTACTGCGCCCAGAGTGTTCACAAAGGT
This sequence comes from Protopterus annectens, assembly GCF_019279795.1. Lineage (NCBI taxonomy): Eukaryota > Metazoa > Chordata > Ceratodontiformes > Protopteridae > Protopterus > Protopterus annectens. Next base: position 484,844,155 of record NC_056726.1, on the reverse strand, counting down.
TCTGGCTCCAGTGATAGCATTTTTCAGACTAAGAGGAATACAGATTTATCCTTATTTGGACGATTGCCTGATTATTGCACAAGAAAAGGACGAACTTCTTCATCATCTACAGTATGTGATGGCAGTGTTAAGATGCCTAGGGTATTCTGTGAACGAAACAAAGTCCAGTCTAGTACCCTCTCAGGACATGTGCTTTCTGGGTGACTGAATACAGCTTCCCAGATGGCCTTTTTGACCCCAGACAAACAAAGAAGCCTTTCTCTTTATTTCCATCAAATGTCTCTATGGTCCAGGCTGACTGCAAGGACAGTCCTTCAAGCCTTGGGGTTCATGGCATCTTGTATTCTGGTGCTTCCCAATGCCAAATTGCATATGAGGAAGCTTCAATGGTATCTCAAAAATGTATGGACACAGCACTGCCAAGATCTAGACACTGTCATTCAGATAATACCTTGCATTCGGAAGGAGTTTTTGTGGTGGGCTCAGGAATGTCACCTAAACAAGGGACTCTCTGTGACCCGGCCAGAGGCGAGTCAGATTCTAACGACAGATGCCTCGGACAAGGCTTGGGGAGCACACCTCAATGGAAAATGGGTGCAAAACACGTGGCCTGTCAAACTCCAACATTTGCATATCAACTTGAAGGAAATGTTAGCAGTCCAGTTTGCATTGATGGCTTTCAAAGATTTACTTCACCCAGGGCAGGTGTTGATTCAAACAGACAACACTACTGTCATGTGGTACATCAACAAGCAGGGGAACCCATTCTTACCCTCTTTGCAGGCAAGCGATGATTCTGTGGGAAACTGCTCTCAATCTACACCTCAATCTTCAGGCAAGGTTTCTACCAGGAGCACAGAACTCCTTAGCAGATGTATTGAGCAGACAAATAGTGGATCCTCACGAGTGGAAATTGGATCCTCATGTATTTCAACAGTTGACAGTGTTATGGGGAACTCCAGACATAGATCTGTTCGCTTCTCCACTAAATTACCAGTTGCCAAAGTTTTGCACAAAAATGTTTCATCACACAGCTTGGAAGGTGGACGCTCTATCATTCAGTTGGAACAATCTGCATGTATATGCCTTTCCACCTCTGCCTCTTCTTGCCAAGGTACTCTTGAAGGCCAGACAAGACAAGCCAACCATGATTTTGATAGCACCGGATTGGCCTCGACAACACTGGTACCCACTACTGAGGAGCTTAGTACGAGAACCTCCATGGCCTCTGCCTTTGATTCCGCACCTTTGTGACAAGAGGACAGTCACTTCCTCAATGTCAAGATTCAGTCTCTACATCTAACAGCCTGGCATATTCTGTTTTAGACTCTGGAGGGTCTCAGCTTCCACAACAAGTTTTGAATGTTATTTTGGAGGCCAGGAGGCCTAGTACCAGGAAAGTTTACGCTGATAAATGGAGGAGATTTTTATTTGGAGCAAAGGAAAGGACTTTGATGTCTCCAAACCTGATTTAAGTGTTGCTCTTCAATATCTTACTGAGTTATTGGACAAGGGTTTGTCTTTCTCCTCAATAAAGGTCCATGCTGCAGCCATTTCTGCTCACTATGATTGTGACCCTCCTTTATTCTCTCATCCTTGGTTTAAGCAATTTCTTAGAGGGGCAAAGAATATAAGACCCCACGTAGAGCTCCTACTCCTGCTTGGGATCTCAATTTTGTGTTGGAAAAACTTACTCTACAACCTTTTGAGCCTGCAGCTACTGCCGAGTTAAAGTATTTGTCATGGAAAACTGCTTTTTGTTGGCCATTACCTCTGCAAGAAGGGTTTCTGAATTACAGGCCCTCATGGCAGTGGAGCCTTTCCTGATTTTTCATAAGGATAGGGTATCTTTGCACTAATCCTTCCTTTATGCCTAAGGTGGTTTCTAGTGTGGCCTTAAATCAAACTATTCATTTGCCTACTTTTTATGCAAACCCCAAAATAAAGGGGAGAAAATTTTGCATACTTTGGATATTCACAGGCAGTTGCGTTATTATTTGAGCAGAACCAAGGAGTTCAGACAGTCTCAGCAATTGTTTGTTTCTTTTGCTTTGGGTTCACAGGGTAAACCTGTTTCAAAACAAACTATTTCTAAATGGATTGGGTTTTGTATTTCTTTCTGTTATTCCCATCATGGTAAGGAGATTCCTGCTGGAATCAGGCCTCATTCCACTAGGGCTACTGCTACTTCTACGGCCTTTCTAAGGGGTAGCTACAAAAGACATTTTGGAGGCAGCTACTTGGAGTTCAGTGCATACCTTTTCTAAACATTACCACCTTCCTCTTTATTCTAAGTCTAGGGCTGGATTTGCCACTGCAATTTTACAGGGCATTTTAGCGCCCCTAATGCTTTATGATTTTACCATCCTCCCTTTCCGTTGCTTTGGGATTCTACCCATAAGTAAGGACTGCAGCAATGTGAGATGAAGAACATAGTACAGTTTTGTACCTACCATAAATGTAGATGTTCGAAGATCCACATTGCTGCAGTCCAATTTACCCTCCCTCCTTCCCCTCTGTAGTTAGACTTGGTGCTATGCTTTAGGTGATGGTTGTTGTTGGGCATGTTTTTGGGAGGTATTCTGTTTTTGGCTGTGGCCTTTCTGGTTTGGCCTTCTGACATCTGGGGCAAGAAAAGACTGAGGATATGACGTCGGTCATGCGCCTTTATACCCTGACACTCTGATGTCAGATCTAGGCGCCCATGACCGACGTCAGCCTAATACTTTGGTATTCGGGCCGACCGAGGACAGCGGACTACCCATAAGTAAGGACTGCAGCAATGTGGATCTTCGAACATCTACATTTATGGTAGGTACAAAACTGTACTTTCCCAGTGCCTCTGTTGAGTAGAGCCACTGGAGTGATCCCCAGGCTGAATTTTCTATTTCCCATCCACTCATCAAGATTTTGTTTTGAAGAGGGCCAGTGAGTTGCTCTGTTTGACATGTATGGGAAGTCTGTTCCATAGCATGGGCAGTCTCTGGGTTATGAACCTGTCCCTCCAGCATGTTCTGTTGATAGTGGTAATGAGGTTGCGGTCTCTGGAGCATGTGGTGGGGAGGGTTGGGATTTCTTCAGATGTAGCATGTCTAACAGAGCTGGGTCAGACATGGCTTTATAAGTCAAGCAGACATCGCCTCTAAGTAGGCGATATGAGACAAAGAATAGTTGGAGTTTTTTGAGTCTGTCCATATAGGACAAGTGTTTAAGGCCTAGGATCCTCTTTGTGAGTTAATTTTGTGGCCTCTGCAGTTGTTGCAGGTGTTTAGTGAGGTACATGCCAAATGGGGCATTGTACTTAATGATTGGCCTGATGAGGGAAGAGTTGAGGGAGACAATGACCTCTTTCTTCCTGGATGCAAAACCCTTAGTAATGAGATGTGCCACTTAGAAGGACTTTCTGACCACAGTGGCAATGTGGTGGTCAAAAGAGAGGTTGCTGTCATCCTGCGTTCCCAGATCTCTTGTAACGCTGTCTGTGTTCAGTGGACTACCATCGATGTGCTAATTCATGGGAACCAGGTTTTTCCCAAAGGGGATGACAACACATTTTTTGGCATTGAGCTTAAGGCCATAGTTCTGACAACAGTCGTTGGTCTCAGTGAGGCCTTTCTGTAGGATGTCAACATAACTTGGGGAGTTGATACTAACTCCCAACATGCAATTGTCTGCAAACTTTGTCAGCCAGAGTCCCCTCATGTTGGTTTGGACTTCAGAGAAGTCGATACCAAACAGGAGAGGACCCAGGACCGAACCCTGTGAGACTCCACTCGTGACTGGTCGGCAGTCTGACTTAGAGTCAGCTACTTTCACACTGTGGGTTCTATCTGTGAGCCAGTTTGCAACCCACCTAGTAATATAGGGGTTGATGCCAAGTGAGTTTTTCTATGATTCCTGAATGGGGATTGGTATCAGTCTTTGGCCAGATCAAGGTAGGGTGCATGAACCACCTTGCCTTCATCCACAGCTCTGTTGACTGACTCAAAGAAGTCGACCAGGTTGAGTAAGCATGATCTACCCTTTACAAAACCAAAGTGTGTGGGATCCAGAGTTTGGAGATTCCCTATATCCTTATTTATAAGGTCCACAATGATGCGTTCCATAGCTTTGCATATCAGACTCGTTAGGCTAATGGAGCAAAAGAAAGTGGTCTGCGGGCCGAGAACTGGCCCTGGTAGAAATCCTAACTGTCGACTGAGGCATATTTTAATTTTTTCTTTTTAAGGTGCAACTGGATTTGATGGGGGAGAACCAGAGGAGAGAACACCGGCTAGAATAATAAACTGACAGAACTGTGTGGGATCGAGTTTGGAGATTCCCTATATCCTTGTTTATTAGGTCCACGATGATGCATTCTATAGCTTTGCATATCAGACTCGTCAGGCTAATGGGGCAAAAGGCAAGTGGTCTGCAGGCCGAGAACTGGCCCTGGTAGAAATCTTAACCGTAGACTGAGGTATATTTTTATTTTTTATTTTTTAGGTGCAACTGGATTTGATGGAGGAGTACCAGAGTTAGGATCCATCAAGTCAGAAGAGAGAACACCGGCCAGAATAGTAAACTGATTGATAGTACTAGATAATGTGTCATAATAAGCACTTAAGGTTTCTAATAATAAGCATGCCCCTACACAACTAAATTTTGCCAAACTGTCCTATTATTAAAAAAAAGTTTGAAATGTGTTTAGAATTCTTTTCCAACTGAAAGAAGTTAAAGAATTGACACTTGTGTAAGTAAACATCTGAAGTTGTTAATTTTCTTCCATTCCTCACTGATGGGTACGGTTCCGAACCCTTGGAACCGAGTCTGCCAAATACCAAGCTAGCATACACCAAACTCTCGAGCTACGCTACAACCCACAGTGCCCTTTGTCCCATACCTCAGATCTCGTTTGCCACACAGCCATATAGCAGCATTTTCACCGAGCTCTCCAGCTAAGTAGTCTCGACTTATTTAAACTGTGTATTTTTCAAGTGATTGCTCTACTAGTGTCTTTCTTATAGTCTAGCTCTACCCGCAGGTATTCCATTTCTTACCATTGTTGGTATTTCTTGCCTTTTCTTTACTTTTTACCACCCTCGTGGTAACTCTTCTTACCATTGCTGGTAGTCTGACCTTTTTCTCCTTCTCTTCTCTGAGTGAGTGCTAGTATGTCTGAGAAAAAGGGTACTTCAGGTTTTAAACACTGCATGCTGTGCAGTGGTAAATTACCGAACAGCAACTCGCATTTTAAATGCGTTTACTGTTTGGGCGTTTTGCACCTTTCTGCGACTCCCCCATGTGATATTTGTGCAAGTTTTAGTCAACGGACATTGAATGAATGGCGCAACAAGTTGATTTTGAAAGGATTGCTTTCCTCTCCTTTCTCGGAGGCTATTTCTGCGGAGGTCTCAACCCCTCCAGTCAAGGATAAGAAGCATCCCTGCTCAAACTCCTCTTCACCGGCCGGTGACAGGGGCAAAAATCATCGATGTAAGGCCTGTAGATCTTCCTCCGAGCATCGGCACGCTGCCTCGGTGCCACCAATTTCGGTGCCGAGCACAGTTTCTGGGAAGTCTGATTTGTCGTTCCGGACTCGGCAGCGACAACTACTGAACCACTGATTACTTCTGTTCCGACCAGTCTGGTTCTGGACACTTTGGCACTGACTCAGACTACCTTGGATCCGATTTTGACTACTACCCCAATATTGATTTTGGCTCCGAGTTCCCTCTCAGTGCCGACCTTACCTTTTACGCAATTCAAGTCAGAATCCTCGGCTCCGTTGAGTTCCTTACCACGGACTAGGTATTTATCTTCTGTGGATCTGTTTGCCGAAAAAGTCTACAGTCCCTTTCTGGACCTGCCTGAATCCCTTTCTGGGATATCTGTTAGGTCTGCCAGGAGTGTGTCCGAAATAGACATTGTTTGTCTCCTGGATCAGGTATTGACTGCAAGAGGAATCTCCAGACCCTGTTCCGCTCCGGGTGTTGGGATTTTTCCTCCTTCGACTCCTTCGTATTCTCCTGATGGGGATCTTTTGGTTCCAAGGCCCCCGTGCCCATTGCTTTCAACAGGACCCCTCACTTCGGCACCGACTACTATGATGCCTGAAGCATCTAAGCCCTTGGTGGGTGTCAGTTCCTATGACAGCCCACCTTACTCAACCCCTTGCTTCGAGGGTGGAATATGTGGTTCCGGCCCCGGCACCAACAGCCTTTTCGTTCCAGTCTCAGATCCGAGAGTTATATCCGCACCGAACCCCTCTCAAACTCCAGTCTTGGAGGTGGGCTGTTCGGAGCGGGGTGTGACCCCGGTTCCGATTCAGTCCTCTTTGGTTCCGGACTCCCATCCCTCTTCGGGTGGGCCCGCCTTCTGGATTATGGAAAGGGCGCTGGCGGCTAGCAATCCTCCTCCTTCAGCTCTGCCTTTGGTTCCTCCCCTAATTCAGCCATCGCCCAACCCTTAGCAGGGGACCACTAATCCAAAGCACCCCCCTTTCTGAGGCCTTTTCAGACATTCCCACCGAAGAGCCCCCTCGGAAGAAGGTGTGCAAACGAAAACACATGGACTCACCTGAAGAGCCCCTTACTGAGGATACAGATTATGATGATGGGGAATGTTCCCCTAGATCACCCCCGACTATGTTTCTTTTGGGGATATCTTGGAGATTTTGAGTCAGCAGGGTGACTGGAAATCTTCCACCCCTTCCCCGGAGGAATCCATATTCCTACAAGCTTTCTGTTCTCGGCCCTCTACGTCCTGGGTGACCCCCCTCCTGCAGATGAGTTGGTCAAATTCATCATGCAGCGAGCGTGGAAGAGTCCGGATTCAGTAGAAGCTATCCCCAGGAGATCAGACATAGTACTTTCTCCTCCAGAGGATCAACCCCATTGGTCGAAAGACTTGCCAGTAGACGCTGTGGTGGTGGCGGCGGCCACAAAGAAGGACTTGGCAGAAGAGAGTCCTGCTGTTCATCCGCCCAACAAGGAGTCCCGGGTGGTGGACAGGTTAGGGAAGCGAGTTTTTGCTGCAGCGACCTTTGCCGTGCGTTCGCTGAATTTCTTGGCACACTTTACGAGACTCCAGAGAGACCTTATTTCCGAACTCTCTGGTAGCCTTGTGGGTCAAGTGTCGGATTGAGCATGTGACAAAGTGGCTTCCCAACTTGCCACCCTTGAAGCGAAGGAGCAGCTAGAGCAGCAGGTGCTGGTGTGGTTGTCCGATGTCATGCCTGGATGCGCATTTCTGACCTACCGGATTCCTTCAAGTCTTCCTTTTTGAATGCCCCTATTGAGCCCTCCTTGCTCTTTGGTTCTAAGGTCAAGGATACTTTGGCCAGGTGCGATCAGGACAGAAAGACCTTTTCTGCCATGGGCCTGCACGTCTCCAAACCTCAGCGTTCCTTCTCCAGGAACCAGAGGAGTGGAAAGTTCTGGCACAAGAAGTCGCAAGGTTTCTTTCATGACGCACATGGCGAGGGCTCCTCCAGAGGCAGAGGGGGGTCCGATGATGGAAGACGCCCGTTTAGGGGCAGAGGGGGTTACTGGAATCGGGGCTCCAGAGATTATTTTTCCGGTAGGCCCTATCAGCGCTCCTGAAGTGTTGCCCAATTGCTTTCCTCTGGAAGCAGTCAGGGCGCGTTTCTCTCTGCAGCAAGCAGCCTGGTCATCCATTACAGACGATCTATGGGTGCAGGGAATTATCACCAGAGGCTATCACATTCCCCTCAAATCCTTTCCAAAAACCTCAATTTTCCCTTCCTGACGTATCACCCAGTCAAAGGGAGGAGGCAGCTTCCAAAATGAAGAAGCTTCTTCTAAAGCGAGTCATCCAGAAGGTCCCCCCAGATCAATGCGGATTAGGGTTCTACTCCAGACTCTTTTTGGTGCCAAAAAAGATGGGGGACTGGAGGCCCATCCTGGATCTCAGTCGTTTGAATGAGTCAGTTATACAGACCAAGTTCCGCATGGTCACTATTCAATCCATCCTACCATGTTTTCGGGAGGGTGTGTGGATGTGCTGTCTAGATCTCTGGGATACGTTTTACCACATCAAAATGGACAAATGCTCCAGGAGACACTTGCTCTTCCGGTTGGGAGCCAATCATTTTCAATTCAGAGCCCTGCCTTTCGGTCTCTCGACAGCCCCCAGAGTGTTCACGAAATGTTTAGCAGTGGTGACAGCTCACTTGAGACTTCACGGATTCCAGGTGATGTCCTTCAAGAATGCAGCTGCAGTCATAACATGTGGGTTGTCCTGCCTCAGGCAGCCCTCGGTCGGCCGGATTCCAAAGTCTGGGTCCGACGTCGGCTGATGTCGCATTTCTCTCTGACGTCAGAGCGGCTGGAGTACATAAGCATCAGCCGACGCCATTTTCTTCAGTCTTTCTTGCCGCGGTGCCCAAGCAGAAGCAGTTCGCAAGTGCCGGTCGGTCAGCTCCTGTATTCTACGATACCGAAGTCATCAAAAGCTAAGTACCCGCTAGGGACCTTTTCTTGCCTCAGCCGATGTCAGAAATTACTGAAAAAGTTAACAATTGTCTTTCTTGTGGTAAACAAATACCTCATAAGGATTTCCACTCTTACTGCCTCCCTTGCCTGGGCCCAGACCACGACGTCTCGGCCTGTGTAGCCTGTGCTCGCTTCAACAAGCGCACTCTCAGGCGCCGGGCGGAGTTCGCTGAAGATTATTTCTGCGATAATTTTGCTTACACCATGCCGTCGGATCTTCTGACATCGCAAACTCCCAAAAAGCGAAAAGACCTGGACCGACATCCTCGGCCCGCGTCTACCACCGACTCCACGCCAAAACCTAGCGCCAGTGCTCCGGATGTCCTTCAAGGATGCATCTGCAGTCCTTACAAATGGGTTGTCCTGTCGTCAGGCAGCCCTTCGGTCGGCCGGATTCCAAAGTCTGGGTCTGGCCTCGGCTGGTGTCGCACTTCACCCGACATCATAGCTGCAGTTATTCGGGTATAAAGGCATCAGCCGACGCCATTTTCCTCAGTCTTTCTTGCCGTGCGCCAAGCAGAAGCTGTTCGCAAGTGCCGGTCGGTCAGAACCAGAGATTACTACTACCGAATACTTCTACTACTACCAAGACTTCTAAAGCTAAGTACCCGTGGGGACTCTTTCTTGCCTCAGCCGATGTCAGAAAAAGTGAATAACTGTTTAAATTGTGGGAAACAAATACCTCATAAAGATTTCCACTCTTACTGTTTACCTTGCTTAGGCCCAGACCACGACGTAGCAGCTTGTCTAGCCTGTGCTTCTTTCAACCGATCTAACGCTTAGACGCCGGACTGAATTTGCTGAAGAGTTTTTCGCCCGCTTTTGCTTACATTATGCCGCCGGATACTCCGACTACGCAAATTTCTAAAAACGCAAGGAAAGGACCGACACTCGCGTCCGCGGTTTCGGCGAAACCGCGGTTAAGCCAACTGTGAGTGTCTCGGTTTCGGCTGAAACCGAGTCCATGGTTCTTCCTTCGGCCGAAAGCTTGCCACTTACCGAGGCCTCATCCAGCTTGGCTGAATCTGCTACTGAAATCCCACCTGCTCCTGCAGGTTCACAGGATTTATCAGATACTATCCCTTTGGATATTTCTACCCCTGCACGTGGAGCTGCTAGGCCTCCTGCATCCATGTCGATTAAGGCCTTTGCCAGGGCTAAAGCAGCAAAAACTACCAAAACTGTGCTTGCCAAGACCCCCTCTCACAGGCCCAGTTCTAGTTCACAAATGCTTAGTCTAGCAGAGGATCTCATTTCTTTGATCCGGGGATCCCAACCACATCCAGACAGGGCCTCTCACCCACCTCCAGAGAAGAGGACTAGAGTAGAGCCCCCTGAGCCAGTTTCTTCAGATGGCTCCTCTGATGAATCAGATAATTCAGACCCTCCAGAGGCCCCTTTTTCTCCTTATGAGGACTCTGATGCAGAAGAGTCCATTCCTTCTGCCTCTCCGCCTGAGGAATTTTCTTTTGGAGAAACCTTGCATGCTATGAGGGAACAATTTCAATGGCAGGGCCAGGATTTTTCAGACTCTAGGAAAAGGCTTAGAACCTTTTTACATTTGCCACAGCATAGACCTTTAGCCATTCCTCCAGTACTTACTGTTGTGGATGATGCTTTTAATGATGCTTGTACTGCTCCTGATTCTCTTCCTCCGGCCCCTGCTAAGCCCGATAGGTACTACAGGGTTCCGGACACACATTATCATTTGTATAAGGCCCCTTTGCAGATCCCAAACTATCTCCCAGGGACCCAAGGCTGTAGCAGCTACCTCTACCAAAACCCTCCCTCTGAAAGGGAATCTAGGGCTTTAGAGAGATGGGGTAAAAAAGTTTACACTTCTGCTACTCTTTCAGCTAGGGCCTTGAACTGTCAATTCCACATGATCCAGTATCAAGAATTTATGTTAGACCAGTTAACTAAAAAGCTGTCCTCGGATGAACCATTAGACAAAAAATCTGTTCAGGAAATGGTACATAACATTCAGCAGGTCAGTAACCATTCCTTAAAATGCGGCTATGATGCACTGGAGGCTTCCTTTAGATCAGCCATGACTGGCACAGTGATCAGAAGACATGCATGGTTAAAAGAGCAGGCCTTACCAGATCATGTTAAATCAAAGCTACTAGATACTCCCATGGACAAGATCAATTTGTTTGACTCTCCTGCATAACAGGTGCTGAAGAAGATGGAAGAGAAGGCAAAATCTGTCCAGACAGTCAAAGATTTCTTACAGGTCCAACCTCCAAGGTTTAGCAGGAATTGGCCCTCCAAGAATTGGTCCTTTCCAGACACCTCCAGAGCTCAGAGAGGCAGGAATAGGTGCTCAAGAGGCAGGGGTCAATCCAGAGGTGCCTACAGGGGACGTCAGTGGCAGGCTAACAACCAGCGAGGTACAGCCACAGATACAGCCACCACCACGACTACAGGACAATCACAGTGACTTGGCTCTAGCACCGCCTACCAGGGAACAACTAGAAGCACCCTTAGGCGGAAAGCTAGCCTTATTTCCAGTAAACTGGCATTACATCACAGGAGACAAGTGGATTTTGCAGACAATAGACCAAGGTTACAGGTTTCACTTCCATACTCTACCAAGGAAGAGAGGAATGCCAAACCTACCTCCAAATCAAAAGGCAGAAGCTCTAAAGCGAATAACTCACTTACTAAGGATGAGAGCTGTAGAAAAGGTACCATCTATGGTGCAAGGACAAGGATTTTACTCCAGGCTCTTCCTGGTACCAAGAAAAGAAAACCAATGGAGACCTATTCTCGACCTGTCCGCTTTAAACACATACCTCATTGTCCCGAAATTCAAAATGCTGACCCTACAGCAGCTTCTTCCGATGTTGGGCAAGGAGTCTTGGCTGGTAACTCTAGATCTCAAGGAGGCATACCTGCACGTCCCCATACGACCAAATTGCAGAAGATACCTCAGATTTCTTGCAGGATCAGAGCATTATCAATTCTCAGCATTGCCCTTTGGCTTATCTACTGCGCCCAGAGTGTTCACGAAATGCCTGGCATCAGTAATTGCTCATTGCAGGCTTCAGGGAATTCAAATCTACCCTTACCTGGACGACTGCCTGTTACAAGCGGACAACAAAACCAAACTAGCAGAAGACTTAAAAAGGGTCATTTATCTACTGCAAGCCCTGGGATACACAGTCAATATAAAAAAGTCAAGGCTGATACCATCCCAAAGGATAACCTTTTTGGGTGCAGAGCTGGACACATCAAAACAAATGGCATTCCTAACAGTAGAAAAACAGGAGCAACTCCCTCTCTACTTCTTGGCATTAACAAAACAGAACCAGCTAACAGCAAGAAAAGTCCTGCAAGCCTTGGGTTTCATGGCATCCTGCATAATTTTGGTTCCACATGCCAGACTGCATATGAGAAAGTTACAGTGGTACCTAAGGAATTTATGGTCTCAGCACAAGCACAGCCTAGAAACCCAAATTCCAATAATCCCATGCCTGAAGCAAGAATTCAAATGGTGGGCTCAGGCCTGTCAATCAAACAAAGGACTGCCCTTCCACAGCACTCAACCAAGCCAGACCATCACAACGGACGCCTCAGACCTCGGTTGGGGGGCGCACATGCTGGACAAGTGCATACAAGGCTTATGGACTCAAGACCAGCTGCACCTACACATAAATCAAAAGGAAATGCTGGCAGTAAAACTGGCAATTCAGACATTCAGACCATTTCTTCGACAAGGTCAACTGTTGATAAGGACAGACAACACCACAGTTATGTGGTACATCAACAAACAGGGAGGCACACATTCGTACCCTCTATGCCGGATGGACCTCTGGAATGTGGCCCTGAGCCTCAACATTCAGTTACAAGCAATTTTTGTGCCAGGAAAAGAAAACATACTAGCAGACATACTAAGCAGAACTACCACGGATGCCCACGAATGGATGCTGCATCCGAACATATTCAAAACCATTACAAGAAAATGGGGACTACCAGAAATAGACTTATTTGCATCCCCACGCAATCACCAACTGAAGAAATTCTGCAGAAGGACGTACCACCCACTTGCTTGGAAAGTGGACTCCCTATCTTTCAGTTGGAAAAACCTGACAGCATATGCATTCCCACCACTTCCTTTGATGCACAAGGTGCTATTGAAGATCAAAGAAGACCGTCCAAGGATCATCCTGATAGCTCCAGACTGGCCAAGGCAACATTGGTACCCATTACTGAGGAGCATGTCTCGGGAACAAATATGGCCTCTACCACTGGTTCCCTTACTGTTAACACAGAACAACTACAGCACCCTGCATCCAAACCTGAAAACACTGCAGCTGACTGCCTGGAACATTGCATAAGACCAAATAACCCAAGTTTATCCCAAAGGGTTAAAGACATTATCTTGGAGGCTCGCAGACCCTCAACAAGAAAAAATTATTCAGCAAAATGGAAAAGATATCACATTTGGAGTACTGCAAAGGAGAAAATGTGTCACTGGTAAACATAGCCAACATCCTGGAATACTTGGCAGAGCTCTTCCACAACGGCCTGTCCTATTCTTCCATTAAGATTCATGCATCAGCTATTTCAGCAGAATACAACTTGGATCCTCCAGTCTTCTCACATCCTCTGCTCAGGCAGTTTCTGAGAGGAATTAAAAATGTAAAACCACCTAGGAAGCCACCATTGCCAGCATGGGACTTGAACTTTGTGCTAGAAAAGTTGACACTCCCTCCTTTCGAACCAGCAGCAACAGCAGAATTACAATACTTATCATGGAAAACTGCTTTCCTGCTTGCAATCACTTCAGCAAGAAGGGTATCTGAGCTACAGGCATTAATGGCAGTAAAGCCCTTCCTGATCTTCCATCAGGATAGAGTGTGGATGAGAACAAATCCTACTTTTATGCCAAAGGTGGTCTCCAGGGTATCTTTAAACCAAGCTATTCACCTACCTACTTTCTTCCCCAACCCACAGAACAGGGGAGAAAGACTGTTACATACCTTGGATGTACATAGACAATTACGTTACTACCTGGACAGGACCAAGGGCAATAGAAAAACTGACCAGCTACTGGTAGCATATGCAACAGGAATGGAAGGAAAAGCAATTTCAAAACAGACAATCTCTAAGTGGATAGGAAATTGCATTAGATTTTGTTACTCCTACCATGGGAAGAAAACTCCAGAAAACATCAGGCCTCACTCTACAAGGGCTACAGCCACTACCACAGCTTTTCTACGAGGAGTGGCTACCAAAGACATTTTAGAGGCTGCTACTTGGAGCTCCGTGCATACATTTGCCAAGCATTATAATTTACCTTTATACTCCAGATCCCGAGCAGGTTTTGCCACTGCTGTTTTGCAAGGGATCTTAACTACACCATAATCTTATTTCTCCTCCTCCCCAGTTTGGCTATGGTATTCTACCCATTTGTAAGGACTGCAGATGCATCCTTGAAGGACATAGTACAGTTTTGTACCTACCATAAATGTAGATGTCCGATAGGCATGCATCTGCAGTCAGGATTACCCACCCTCCTTCCCCTCTGTGGTACTCCTAGGGTATTTGCCCATCTTGTAGCTAGCTGGGGAATCTATTATGGTGTATTTGTTTGTATATATGTACATACATGCTTATTTTTTGTTTGCTCTCTACTATTTGGAACCATTTGCATTTATCCAAATTTAGTCTTCCTAGAGGGCACCTGGCATCTGGGGCAAGAAACACTGAGGAAAATGGCGTCGGCTGATGCCTTTATACCCGAATAACTGCAGCTATGACGTCGGGTGAAGTGCGACACCAGCCGAGGCCAGACCCAGACTTTGGAATCCGGCCGACCAAAGGGCTGCCTGACGACAGGACAACCCATTTGTAAGGACTGCAGATGCATGCCTATCGGACATCTACATTTATGGTAGGTACAAAACTGTACTTTCCCTCTGAGACGGTCTCTCCACTGCTCCGAACCGAAGACACCGCATTACCGACGACTCCGATTCCAGACATTACTCCAACGCCAGTTATAGATTTTCCTCCGGATACCGAAACCGAGGAAATGCCCGAGACCATTGCTGTAGACAAGGTCACTCCTGCACGTGGAGCTGCCAGGCCCCCTATGGCCATGTCTATTAAGGCCTACACTAGGACTAAGGCAGCCAGCAAAACAAAGCATATTACTACCAAATCCTTACCTCAGCCGACTCCGGAGACACAAATTATGTCCATGGCTGCTGATTTGATTTCCATGATTAGAGGTTCACAAGCCCATCCTGAGAGAGGATGCCAGCCTCCTCCTGATAAAAGGCTCTGGGTTGAACCCTCTGATCCTACTCCTTCAGATGAAGATTCTGAGGGCTCTGTCCACTCAGATAGCCAGGAAGAGCTCTTCCAGACCTATGAGGACTCGGATGCAGAAGATTCCATCCCCTCGGCCTCCCCTCCTGAGGATATTTCTTTTGGGGAAGTTCTGCATACCATGAGGGAACATTTCAAGTGGCAAGGTCAGGAATATTCTGATTCTAGGAAACGCCTTAGGACTTTCCTTAAGAAGCCTCAGCACAGGCCCTTAGCTATTCCTCCTGTACTTGATGTTCTGGATGATTTGTATTCTGACTCTAGTGCTACCCCTGATTCTCTTCCTCCTGCTCCAGCCAAGCCAGACAGGTATTACAGGGTCCCAGAAACTCATTCCCATTTATTCAGGGCCCATACTGCTGATTTGGAAACTATTTCACAGGGGCCTAAAGGAGTTTCAGCCTCCACCTCAAAAATCCTTTGCCCTCCAACAGGGAAGCTAGGTCATTAGAGAGATGGGGCAAAAAGGTTTACACATCCACTACCTTATCTATGAGAGCCTTAAATTGCCTTTTTCATATGTTACAATATCAGGATTATCTGTTAGAAGATTTACAAAAAACATTAGCCACTCCTGATCCTTTAGACAGGAAGACTTTGCAGGAAGCTGTACATAACACTCAGCAAGTAAGCAATCACTTCCTGCAGTGTGGATATGATGCACTGGAAGCTTCATGTAGGGCAGCTATGACAGGGGCAGTCATTCGTAGACATGCTTGGTTAAAAGATCAACCTCTACCAGATCATGTAAAAGCAAAACTTTTGGATGCACCTTTGGAAAAAAACAAGCTTTTTGGTGCAAATGCTAAAGATGTGTTAAAGACCATCGAAGAAAAAGCAAAATCAGTTCAGACTGTGAAAGATTTCCTCCAGGTTCAACCCCCAGATTCAGTAGGAATTGGCCTTCAAAAACTGGTCCTTTCCTAATCCAGAAAAGTTTCAAAGGGGTAAGAACAGACGTGGCCGAGGAAGAGGCCAATACAGAGGCCCTTACAGGGGACGACAATGGCAGCCAGGAAACCAAAGAAGTGACGCAGGGGTTTCACCTGCCCCACAACCACAATCTCAATGACTTTCCTCTACTACCGCCTACCAGGGAACAACTAGAAGCTCCCTTGGGCGGGAAATTATCTCTGTTTGCAGAAAACTGGCACAGACTGACAAAGGACAAATGGATTTTGGACATTATAGACCGAGGGTACAGGTTTCATTTTCATACCTTTCCAAGAAAACAAGGCATGCCAAACCTACCACAAAATCAGAGGGCAGAGGCTATCAAGCAAATCACTCTGCTGACTCGAATGAAAGCAATTGAAAGAGTTCCACAACAAGAACAAGACCAGGGGTTTTACTCAAGACTGTTCCTTGTTCCAAGAAAAGAATCTCAATGGAGACCAATACTGGACTTGTCCGCATTAAACACCTTTCTCATAGTACCAAAGTTCAAAATGCTGACTCTACAGCAACTCCTTCCCATGCTGGGCAAGGGGTCGTGGCTGATTACTCTGGACCTCAAGGAGGCATACCTGCATGTCCCTATCAGACACAGCTGCAGAAGATACCTCAGATTTCTTGCAGGGCCAGAGCATTATCAATTCTCAGCATTGCCATTTGGCTTATCTACTGCCCAGAGTATTTACAAAATGCCTGGCTTCAGTAATTGCTCATTGCAGGCTCCAGGGTATACAAATTTATCCGTACCTGGACGACTGCCTCATACAAGCGGACGACAAATTGATGTTGACAAAAAACCTGGATTATGTCATACGATTACTTCAAGCTCTGGGATACACAGTCAACTTCCAAAAGTCAAGACTGCAGCCATCCCAGCAAATAATCTTCTTAGGAGCCAAACTAGACACAGCCTCTCAGATGGCTTACCTGACAGAAGACAAGCAAGAGAAGTTAACTCACTACTTCAAAGGTTTAGCAAAACTCACCCAGATGACTGCAAGGAGATTCCTACAGGCCCTGGGTTATATGGCATCCTGCATTCTCCTGGTTCCATTAGCAAGACTACACATGAGAAAGCTTCAATGGTACCTAAAAAGCATTTGGTCTCAACACAGCAACAACTTGGAGACAATCATACCGCTCATTCCATGCCTACGAAAGGAATTCCTATGGTGGGCCTCGGTGAGCCAGGCAAACACAGGTATGTCATTCAAAAAACCACAGATAACACAGACCATGACTACAGACGCCTCAGACCTTGGATGGGGGGCGCACATGGAAGGCAGGTGTATACAGGGACAATGGTCTCCAAAGGAAACACATCTGCATATAAACCAAAAGGAAATGCTGGCAGTAATGCATGCCATCGAGGCTTTTCAACACCAACTCCAACAAGGCCATTTAATGATACGGACAGACAACACCACTGTGATGTGGTACATAAACAAGCAGGGGGGCACCCACTCTTACCCCCTTTGCAGACTGACAATGCAACTTTGGGAGAAATCACTGAACTTAAACATCCAGTTACAATCCCAGTTTGTTCCAGGAAAAGACAATGTGTTGGCGGACAGCCTAAGCAGGAATTTCACAGATCCACACAAGTGGAGGTTACATCCGAAGGCCTTCAGACAACTCACTTTGACATGGGGCAAGCCAGAAGTGGACCTATTTGCCTCTCACCTCAACCATCTTCTACCAAAATTTTGCACAAGGACATACCATCCAAAAGCTTGGAAAATAGATGCCCTCTCATTCAACTGGAACTCCCTAGCAATCTATGCATTCCCACCTCTGCCACTGATGACCTCAGTATTACTAAAGATCAAAGCAGAGAAGCCCAAGGGAATCATAATAGCTCCGGACTGGCCAAGACAACACTGGTACCCACTACTACGGAGCATATGCCACACCAGGAGGTGGGCCCTCCTCCAGTGGGCTCTGCTTTTGACTCAACACAATTTCGAAACACTGCATCCAAATCTTCTGACACTGCAGCTAACAGCCTGGGAGATCCCATAAATAACTTCAGCTTATCTCTCTCCAAGGAAGTTCAGCGGATACTAACTGAGGCTCGAAGACCATCCACCAGAAAGGTTTACTTAGCAAAGTGGAAAAGATTCAGCAATTGGAATACCAGCAAGGGACATGATGCATCATTGTTGAACATCCCACTCATCTTGGAATATTTGGCAGATATGTTAAAGAATGGCCTCTCATATTCTTCCATAAAGATACATGCATCTGCTGTTTCAGCTAGATACAACACTGATCCTCCTGTTTTTTCTCACCCCTTACTAAGGCAATTCATCAGGGGAGTCAAGAACATTAAGCTGCCAAGAAAGGCCCCAGTGCCAACCTGGGACCTCAATTTTGTCTTAGAAAAACTGACTCTACCTCCATTTGAGCCAGCAGCTTCAGTTGACTTGCAATTTCTCTCATGGAAGACAGCTTTCCTGTTGGCAATTACCTCAGCAAGAAGGGTTTCGGAGCTTCAGGCCCTAATGGCAATACCACCCTTTATCATTTTTGATAGAGACAGGGTTTCATTAAGGACCAACCCTACTTTTATGCCAAAGGTGGTTTCTAGGGTTTCTTTAAATCAAGCCATCCATCTGCCTGCTTTCTTCCCCAATCCTGAGAATAAGGGGGAAAGACTGTTGCATACCTTGGACATTCACAGACAACTTCGATACTACCTGGACAGAACAAAGGCCAGTAGGAAGTCTGAACAACTTTTTGTAGCTTACGCCCCGGCAGTCCAAGGAAAAGCAATTTCAAAACAGACTATTTCTAAATGGATTGGACATTGCATCGGATTCTGTTATTCCTTTCATGGAAAGACTGTTCCAGCTGATGTCAGACCACATTCCACCAGAGCTACAGCCACCTCTACAGCATTCTTAAGAGGGGTGCCTACCAAGGACATTCTAGAAGCTGCTACATGGAGCTCCGTGCATACATTCTCCAAACACTACAATCTCCGTCTATACTCCAGATCCAGAGCAGGCTTTGCTTCGGCAGTCCTGCAGGGTTTGATTGCCACACCATCTCTTTCCTAGAGCATACCTCCTCCCCTAGCTAAGCTATGGTATTCTACCCACATGTTATGACTGCAGTTGCATTCTTGAAGGACATAGTACAGTTTTGTACCTACCATAAATGTAGATGTCCGATAGACATGCAACTGCAGTCGGATTTTCCCTCCCTCCATACCCCTCTATGCCTAGGGTCCACTCCTATCCCTGTTACTCTTAGCTGGGGATATCTGTTATGGTGTATTTGTTTTTTTGCTCATTTATTTGTTTGGAATCCTGTTTTTGTCTTCCAATTTGATTACAGCCTTCCTTGGAGGGCACCTGGCATCTGGGGTAAGAAACACTGAAGAAAATGGCGTCGGCTGATGCTTATGTACTCCAGCCGCTCTGACATCAGAGAGAAATGCGGCATCAGACGTCGGACCCAGACTTTGGAATCCGGCCGACCGAGGGCTGCCTGAGGCAGGACAACCCACATGTTATGACTGCAGTTGCATGTCTATCGGACAACTACATTTATGGTAGGTACAAAACTGTACTTTTCCTTATCTGGACGATTGGCTCCTGTCCGCCCCCACCGAACGTCTACTGACCGGGGCCCTTCACCACACACCGTCTCTGGTGGAGTCTCTAGGTATTACTATCAGTTGGGAAAAATCAAACCTTCAGCCCTTACAACAACTGGAATTCATAGGGCTATATTCAACACTAAGCTCGGCCTAATATCTCTTCCTCATCACAGGCTCTTAAGACCGAGAAAACAAGTGCAAGTGATACTCGACCTCAAGAAAGTGTCTGCAAGGAAAGTTCTGCAGGCTCTGGGTTCCATGGTGGCAGCCATTCCCATTGTTCCGTTGGCCAGGCTTCATATGCGCCTGTTACAGTGGCTTCTTCAAACTCAGTATTTACACCATCATCATCCCTTGAACGCACTAATCCTCATCACCGATCTCTGCAAACAGGATGATCTCTGGTGGATGAGAATGGACGAAAGTCTTTAGTGTCGCCCCTTTCAACCTCTTTAGCCCAGCGCCACGGTGACTACTGATGCTTCCCTGATAGGGGGGGCATTTTCAGGGAAGATCTGTTCAAGGCACGTGGTCTCCTCTAGAAGTCGACTTACACATCCAGGTTCTAGAGCTCAGAGCTGTGTTACTGGTGTTAGAAGCTCTCCACCCTCTTCTTCCTCTCGGACCAATTGCTATCCAGTCCGACAACATGTCTGTGTTCTGGTACATCAACAAGCAGGGAGGGACCAGATCTTACCCCCTTTGCCGCAAAGCTATAAGAATTTGGCATTGGGCGATAGCTTCCAACAGTTTCCTGATTGCTACACACATCCCGGGGAGTTCCAACGTGATTGCGGACAGGCTAGGCAGATGCATCCTGCTTTCTCATGAGTGGTGTCTCAACCCGAGAGTGGCAGAGGAAATTTTCAGTCCCTGGGGCCGGCCTTGCTGTGATCTGTTTGCCTTACCCTCCAATACGAAGTGCAGCAGCTACTTTGCCCTTTTTCCTCCACAGGGGGAGTCCCCTAGAGATGCTCTGACTCTCGATTGGCCCACAGGTCTCCTGTACGCTTATCCTGCCATCCCCTTGATACCCCTGGTCTTAAGGAAAGCTACTCTGTTGAGAAGCAGAATGATTCTCATTGCTCCGTTCTGGCCTCGTCAGGTTTGGTTCCCCTTCCTTCAGCCACACCTGCTCCGACCTCCTTGGATTCTAGACTTCTGTCAAAATCTCATTTCTCACCCCCAAGGGTTGTCGTCTCCAAATTTGGCCATGCTCAAACTGACAGCTTGGTTGCTCTAATTCCATTAGTAGCCGGGCTTGAATCACTCTCTTCTCCGGTATGGAATGTTATTTTGGCCGCCCACAAACCTTCTACCAGAAAACTTTATAAAGACAAGTGGAATCGTTTTTCCTTGTGGGCATAAGAGCTTTCGCTGGATCCTGTTTCTGTTCCAGTAGCTACGGTTCTTCAATACCTGACCGAGCTTTTCCTTAACGAGGCTTCTGCATCCACGATTCCGGTGCATCTAGCAGCCATTTCCAATTTCCATGATGGTTCAGACAGAATTCCTATTATTCTCATCTGTGTAAGACCTTCTTGAAGGAGATTTTTCATTCTAAACCTCCAATTATGCAACCTGTTGGAATCATGGAATCTGTCTAGGGTGCTTCAAACTTTGCCTCTACCTCCCTTCGAGCCGGCTGCAACCTGTGATGTGAAGTTTCTGTCCTGGAAGACCTTGATTCTGATGGAGGTTACTTCAGCCAGATGTGTATCAGAGCTGCAAGCATTATGCATTGAGTCCTTATTTGATTTTCCATAAGGACAGAGTATCACTTCGCACCAATCCCACTTTCTTACCCAAGGTGGTTTCGGAATTCTCTATTAATCAGTCCATTGAGTTGCCCGTGTTTTTCCCCAATTATACCAACAAAGGGGAATACTGTTTCCATTCCTTGTATGTCCACAAACAATTGCGTTTTTATTTGGACAGGACAAAGTCATTTTGCAAGTCAGATTAGCTTTTTGTTGCCTTTGCGGGCTCTGGAAAGGGATTGGCAGTGTCTAAGGTTACCTTGTGTAAATAGCTTAGGGATTGCATCTTCTTTGTTTATTCTCCACATTGCCACTGTGGTCAGAAAGTCCTTCTATGTGGCACATCTCATTACTAAGGGTTTTCCATCCAGGAAGAAAGAGGTCATTGTCTCCCTCTACTCTTCCCTCATTAGGCCAGTCATTGCATACAGTGCCCCATTTGGCATGTACCTCACTAGACACCTGCAGCAACTGGAGAGGCCACAAAAGTACCTCACAAAGAGGATCCTAGGCCTTAAACATTTGCCCTATATGGACAGACTAAAAAAACTCCAACTATTCTCTCTCTCATATTGCCTACTTAGAGGCAATTTTTGCTCGACTTGCAAAGCAATGTCTGACCCAGCTCTGTTAGAAATGCTACATCTAAAGAAATCCCAAACGCACTACACACTCCAGAGACCTCCACCTCATTACCCCAGTCAACAGAACATGCTGGAGGGACAGGTTGATAACCCAGAGAGTGCCCATGCTATGGAATAGACTTTCTGTATATGTCAAGCAGAGCACCTCACTAGCCCTCTTCAAGAGGAATCTTGATGAGTGGATGGGCAATAGAAAATTCACCCCAGGGATCACTCCAGTGGCTTTACTCGACAGAGGCACTGGGAACTAAGGACGGGTGGTACGATGCCAGGGTAATCCTATGGGCTAGGCTTGTAAAGGCCCCAGGGCCATTAGCTTAGTACACACCTGTGAATCTATGCACGTGCATTGAGAGGTGTGCTTGAGTTCTTGAGAAATGCTGCTGCTGCTTTTATTGTTTTATGACAGCATGCTTGGTTATGTCAGGACTTGTCTGATGATTCAAAAGCCGAAATTATGAATGCATCTTTATGTTCTTAATTTGTGTTTGGATCCTTACAAAGAATCTCAAACAATGGGATATTGGAGGCAAATTAATGCATGGGTTATGCAGGATGTTTCATGCACCCAGTTTCTCCCCAAACAAGACCTCTTCCTTCAAGGAGCAGAACAGACAAAAATCGCAGTGAAAGAAAAGTCAGGGATCAAACAGGAAATAGCAGGGGGATAATTCTTTGAAAGTAAACAAGAGGGGGTTTCTTTCCAAAAAAGATTGAACCCTTTGCAAAGGAATGAATGTGCCATGTTGCAGAGCACTCCTACCCACCTCATGTCCCCCCCCTCAGATTCTTTCCAACCCTGCAGCCTGGTTGCAAGTGGTATCAGACAAATGGACTGAGAATAATTTGGAGAGGATACCATTGACAGTGGATAGAAAATACCCCGCCTTTCAGGAGAAATTCCTGCACAACCACTAGACCAGACAGAGCTGTTCCCTCCAGTGCTCCTTCACATGGTAGAAACAGTCATAGAACCAGTGCCAGTGATGCACAAAGGCAAAGGATTTTTCTCCAGAATCTTGTTGGTACCAGAACAAGAGCACATCTGTAGACCCAACCTAGATTTTTGTCCTTTCTAAACACTTCTGAAATTCAAAGTGCTCACTCTAAAGTTGGCCCTAGCATTGCTTCCAGACCATGGTTTCATGGTTATTCTAAATCTTGAGGGCGCTTATCATATTCCTGTTGCTCCCAACCTCTGTCCGGCTTACATCATCAATTTTCTTCATTACCCTTTGGGCTAGCTGCTGCACCTCAAGCATTTACAAAGTGTCTGGCCCCAATGGTTTCTTATTGCAGAACCTTAGGCATCCACATTTTTCCTTATTTTGAGGACTTGCTGATTTGTGTAAATTGTATTGTCCAGGTGCTTAGAGTCCTTAGAGTATCGTCCATCCTTTCCCACCTGGACTTGAAACTGAACCTTCAAAAGTCCCTCCTTGCATCTTCTCAACAAGTTGTTTTCATGGGGTGTTTGATAGACACAATGAAAATGATGGCCTTCCTGCCAGACAGAGTTCTGATTCATCATGGCATTTTCTTGGATTTCTTTCTTCTAAACATGACCTAAGCAAAAAAGTTCCTCAAAATTGTGGATCTCATGTCTTCAATAATCCTCAGACTACACATTAGAAAAATTCAATGTTCCTTGAAGAAATGTTGGACCCAGTACCTTCATCCCTTGGATTTTCGGGTACTGGTACTGGGATTTTTGTGATGGAGGGATCAGCTTTCTGAATCCAGGACTCCCATTCTCTTTTGAGATCCCAGTCCAACCTGTCCAGATGGACCCTTCAAATTTTGCATGGAGAGCGTTGTCTATGGGAGTGCAAGGCCTGCAGGATCTGCAGGAGATGCCAAAGTAAAAAAATGTAAAAGACATGTTGGCAGTGATTCATGCCTTAAATGTTCTTTACCACTTATGAATTTTGTCCCCTTCTAGTGGTCACAGACAGCACTTCTGTGATGTGGTACAAGGTCATACCCTCATTGCTGGTTGGCAGTGATGGCCTGGGAGTTGGCTGTACAGCACTCTGTGACTCTTCAGGCCTCCTCATACATTCTGTCAGAGCAAAACACAGTGGCAGACAGACAAAGCAGACCCTTAACAGACCCTCATGAGTGGAATCTCCTTATATAGAGGTCTTCAGTACTTGATCCAGATGTGGGAAACACCTCAAGAAGATCTGTTTGCCTCCCTTTAAAACAGTCATCTGAAAAAAATTCTGCTTCAGATATCCTTGAAGCTGTACTTGGAAGACTGACATTCCATCATTCCCTTGGTAGGAAATTTTCTTTTATGAGTTTCCACTCTTTCTAGTTTCTTTCAAGATGCATAAGATTCATAATTCTTAAAGAATTAACAGAGATCATTTTGGTAACCTCCTTTTTGGCCCATGCAAGTTTGATTCTCCCTTTTAATGAAACTGGCCAAGGGCAATTACCATAAGCTTCCTTGTAGAATGGACCTGATCACATAACATCAGGGACGAATGATACACCCCAACTTAGGGCAATTGCAGTGGACAGCCCGGATTATTCTATTTTGGTCCCTTTTAGGTATTTAAAGAAACAAACTTTAGGTAGAAAATCTTACGTTTACAAGTGTAAGAGGGTTTCCTAGGTGGTGCCTAACCAATAACAAAGGTCCCAAAAGGGTTTTCAACCCCTGCGATTTTGAAATGTTTGTATCAGCTACTTAGAGATGGTTTGTCATTTGTTTCTATCAAAGTGCATCTTGTGGCCATCTCAACTTGTCTGCCCATGGAGTCCCCTCTTTTATCTCTTTTTGTGGTCAAGCAGATTGAGAGGAGTGTTGCAAGTGAGACCCACTCAAAAGCAAATTCCTCCTCCCTTGGATACCAACTTTTTAGTTGAAAAATTGACCTTGCCTCCTTTTGAACCTGCCTCTCAGGCTGATTTACAGTTCATTACTTAGAAGACTGTTGTTCTGACATCTACAAAGCAAGTCTTTGAGTTGCAAGCTGTCACGGTGGGCTAAACTGTCAGATTTTTTTTCACAAGACAGGATTGTACTATGCAATAAATTGTAATTTACACTAAAAACTGATTCTGAATTTACCTTGAATTAAGCTAGTAATCTCCCAGTACTCTATTCTGATCCAAAACACAAGGCAAAACAGATTTTGTATACTTGGATACGCACACGCAGCTCATGTACTACCTTAACAGAACAAAGGTTATTAGGAATGCTGAACAGCTGTTTGTCTCCTATATGGGGGCTAAGAAATGTCAACCTGTTTCTAAGCAAATTGTGCATGGTGGTTGTCCTCTTCTATTGTTTTCTGTTGCTCCCACCGTGGTAAATCTCTTCTAGGCAAGGTTCAGGTTCATTCGACTTGGGCCTTATCCTCTTCGATGGCATATTGGAAATGGGTGGACTCTAGAAGAATTGTAGAGACAGCAGCCTGGTCCTCTGTTCATACCTTCACAAAGCACAACAAACTGGATTCCTTTTTCAAGGTCCAGCGCAAGCTTTTTTAGGATCATTCTCCAGGGCTCCCAGATAGTTATTTTTCCATCTTTCTGGTAGGGTAAGCTTTGGGAATCCACCCAAAATGCCTCTGAGGCAGTGGGAATGATGAATATGGTACAGTTGTGCAGGTCATTCTTAACTGTAACAGTAGATTTTTGAATCATACCTCTTAACTGCCCAGATTGAAGTCACTAAGTAATGGTAGTCATTTAAGTTTCAGACTTCATATCCTTCAGAAAACTACATAATAATGGAAAATCTGTCATTCTAGCAACTTTCTAAGTCTATAGGAGCAATATTTGAAATCTATATGTATTCTGGGGCCTTTGCCCCCCCCCCCCCATTATTTATAGCTTTGTCCATGTTCCTCGCATTGAGAGGTATGTTTCGAATTACTCACTGCCTCAGTGGCAACACTCAGCTGCCATCCTCCAGACAGTGCATAGTTAAAGTGAGTTTCAACCTCTTCGATTCAATTGTTGTTTGATTTGGTTTTTATATAGTATTGTGACTGGCTGCAAATTCACTTTTTGTAGAGGATTCTGGCTTCAGATTCTTTCCTCTCCTCATCTGTGGGAGCAAAAAAGCATAAACACTGACTTCTTGTGACAGCTGAAGGCTTCCCTCTCAGGATATGTTCAACCAATCAGTCTTCACAGGAGGAGAGAGAGACGGGAGTCTGAGCTTTTGAAAGCTGGCCAGTACGGGGTTGTTTTGGCAGGTAACCCAAAATGCTGGTGAGGCAGTGATGAATTTGAACATTTACTGTTACAAGTAAGTAGAACTTAAACAACTGTACCTTAAAGGGTTATCCTAGTGCCAGAAGTGCACATATTCTGCAGACAGAGATTAGATCTTAAAGCTGCATCACTTTGATGAGCACCTCACATAAGTGTTTATATGGAAAATGGGATTGATGTCCTATAGAATAGACTGGAGTTAATGACTAATGGATGAAGAAAGATGGTAGGTTGTATATAGAGAGACATGACTGGAGAGATGAGAGAATATTCTGTATAAAGATAATGGTCAGAGCAAGCTGAGAGACTGGACTAGATGTTCTTCGTGTTTCACTGTTGCAGTTATCACCTGTGGGTTATTCCTTCTGCGGTAGACCTTGGCAGGCCTGAATACCAGAGTCAATGTTTTTCTGCGTCGGCTGCTGTCACTTGTATACTGACGTTAGGTCATCAGTGCTATAAAGCAAGGCAACTGACGCTATTACACCAGTCTTTTTTGCCATGGAACCTGTAGCAGAAGCATTTTGCAAGTGTGCTGGTCGGTCGCTACCAGAGTTTGAATTACAGCTGAAAACGTCTAAAGCTAAGTACCCTGTTGGTTATCCTTTTTTCTTGCACTAATCAATGTCCGAAAAAGTAAACAATTGTCTTGCCTGTGGAAGGCAGATCCCACACTGAGACTTCCAGTCATACTGCATCACTTGTTTAGGCCCAGACAACGATGTCCCCCATTGCTGGTTCTGTGCCCTCTTTAACATGAAAACCATTCATCGTAGAGCTCTTATTGTAGACGGGTATTTTTGTCTTCCGTCTTCACATTCCAAAATGGCGTCCATCAGCCAACAATCCGTTGGCATTCTGAAAAAATGTAGAGATAAAGATAGAAACAGACCACACAATGCTACACCTTCTGACGACTCTACCGCTAAGCAGATCATAAGTTCTCCGGAATTCAGTGAAGCTCTTTCTTAGCCCCCTGATGACCAATACAGTATCTATGCAGGCCTCTACCAAGACCCTTTCGGTGTCCGGTATGCTGCAGAAATCATCTTCTTCCGAGCCTTTGGTTGTCTCTGCCTCGATTGGGCCCATAACCGCGATGTTGGCACCAGCTTCTGAGGAGGCCTCTCGCACTACCGAATCTAGGCAAAAACCAACATATTCTCATCCGACTACCATTTTTCTCAGACCAATGGATACTCTTAGGCCTAGAAGCCAGGCCACTCCTAGAAAAATCTACCACTGGTCACCATCTTGTTCCTGCTCCACCACTCCAAGCCCAAATGCTTAAAATGGCTGAGGATCTTATCTCCCTTATGAGGGGTAGTCAGGCCACAACTTCTAAAAGGAAAAGACACCCTTCTCCTGATATTATGACAGAGCAGGAATCTGATTATTCAGATTTTGAAGAGGAACAACATCCTCTTACTGCTTATGAGGATTCAGATGCAGAGGAATTCATTCTTCTGCCTCTCCACCAGAAGACCTTTCCTTTGGGAAAACCCTTCATACCCTCAGGGAACATTTCCACTGGGAATCTCAGGACTTCCCTCAGTCTAAGAAATGACTGAGAGTTTCTGGACCTGTCCCAGCACAGACCCCTGGCCCATCCCCCCGTCATAGAAGTGGTGGATGATGTTTTCCATGAAGCTTAGCCCCTGACACCCTCTCACCTGCTCCCAGTAAACCTTAACAGGTATTACGAGTACCGGATTCTCACAAATACCTGTACAGAAATCCTGCTGCAGACCCAGAGGTCATTACACAGGGACCTAAAGGAACTAAGGCTAGTTCTGCCAAGAATCCTATTCCTTCTGACAAGGATTCCAGAGCTCTGGACAGATGGGGTAAAAAAGTATACACCTCTGCAACCTTGGCTATCAGAGCACTCAGTTGTCAGTTCCATATGTTAAAATATCAACAACACACTTTGAAATTATTAAAGCAAGATATTTCAACCTTTCCTGACTGTGCCAGTTGAAAAAGTTAGCAGATTTACTGCACTCTACTTGTGAAAAGTGCCCAAACACTCATTACACTGTGGCTGTGATGTCCTAGAAGCCTCAAGCAGGGCAGCAGTGTCAGGATCTGTCATTAGGAGACATGCATGGTTGAAGGAACAGCCTCTCCCTGATCATGTCAAGTCTAAATTAATTACTGCACCGTTGGATAAGGACAGCTTGTTTGGGGTAGAAGCAGAAGAGGTGCTTAAAAAGATGAAAGACAAAGCAAAATCTATGCAAACAGTAAAAGACTTCTTTCAGGTTCAACCTCCTAGGTTCAGCAGGAATTTTCCCTCTAAGCACTGGTCCTTCCCTGCACTTAGCAGACAGGGGCAAGGTAAGCCCAGCAGGGACAGACCATCCAGACCCCTATCCCAGGGACAGCAGAGAACCAAACAGTGGGCCACTTCCACCCCAAAGGCAGGGAGTTCTAAGCTATTCCTTCTATGGCAAAAACTCTCAATGACTCCCTCTGCCCTCCTTTCACTCACCAAAAGCTAGGAGGAAGGCTCTCCTTCTGCAAATAAAATTGGCTTTCTCTAACAAAGGACCAATGGTTCTTAGAGAGAGTTTTTCAGGGATACAAATTCTCTTTCAACGAAGTCCCATTTCCAAGAGGGTACCCAGACTTACCTACACATCAGTGGGCAGAGGCATTGAAACAGGTCCAAAATCCCATATCCCAGGGGGCAGTAGAACCTGTCCCCTCAGATCAAACAGGCAAAGGCTTTTATTCCAGACTGTTAATTGTTCTCAGAAAATAGGGCACTTGGCACCCCATCCTGGATCTATCCATTCTGAACACCTCCCTGGTGGTCCCCAAATTCATAATGCTAACTTTGCAGCAGCTGCTGCCTATGCTGACATAAAATGCCTGGTTAGTGACCCTAGACCTAAAAGATGCGTACCTCCACATCCCAATAGTGGAATCCTGCAGGAAATTCCTGCACTTCAGAGCAGGCTCACAACACTTTCAGTTCTCTGCTCTACCCTTTGGCTTATCTACTGTTCCCAGGGTATTCACCAAATGCTTATCCCCAGCCGTAGCATTTTGCAGACAGAGAAATGTACAGATTTATCCTTATCTGGACGACTGCCTCATTCAGGCAGAGTGCAATGAAAAGCTGCTCAAGGACCTCCTATTTGTCAAAACCCTCCTAACTTCCTTAGGGTTTACCATCAATGAGAGGAAATCAAAGCAAACACCCTCCAGGAAGGTCATTTTCTTCGGAGTACTGCTGGACACAGCATCCCAAATGGCCTTCCTATCTCCAGAATAGCAGAGCTTCCTGCCTCTCTACTTTACCTAGCTGGCTTCCAGAAGTCACCTCACTATGAGGAAGTTCCTGCAAGCCTTGCGGTCCATGGCATCTTGCATCCTTCTACTTCCTCTGGCCAGGCTTCACATGAGGAAACTTCAAGTGGTATCTAAATAACCTTTGGTGTCTGCACTCTCAACCTCTAGAGACCTCTCTCCCTCTGATCCCCTGCATAAGGGCTGAGTTTTTCTGGTGGGCAGGGGCCTGTGCCAAGAGCAAGGGTTTTCCATTCATCCTCCGCCATACCGGGCAGACCTTCACCACTGACGCCTCAGACATTGCTTGGGTCACTTAACTAGCAGGCAGGTGCACCCAAGGTCTTTGGAATGCCCAGCACCTCCCCTTACGCATCAATCAGAAGGAAATGATGGCAGTACAAAAGGCTCTGACATCCTTCAAACCCCATCTCAGGCCAGGGGTTTGCCTTATCAAAACAGACAGCACCGCAGTAATGTGGTACATCATCAAACAAGGAGGGATCCAATCTTACCCTCTGTGCAAGCTAGCCATGAACCTCTGGCTGACAGCCTCCTCCATGGGATTACACCTAATTGCCCAATACCTATCTGAGATCAACAACACCCTGGTAGACCACCTAAGCAGAAACTTACTGGACCCACACGAATGGCAGCTTCACAGAAAAATCTTTTTGCAAGTCACTCTGGAGTGGGGAACTCTGAAGATGGATCTCTTTGTTTTGCACCTCAACCACCAGCTAAAAAAAATTCTGTACCCGGGAGTATCACCACTTAGCGTGGAAGGTGAATGCCTTGACCTTCCCCTGGAACTCCCTGTTTGTGTACGCATTCCTTCCTTTGACTCTTATTCCCAAGGTTACTGATCAAGATAAGGGAGGAGAGACCAAAGGCCATCCTAATTGCTCCAGATTGGCCCAGACAGCATTGGTACCCCTTACTGTGCAGCCTGACATTACAACATCCCAGGCAGCTTCCCCTGATCTCAGACCTCTTGACTGAGGTGGGGGGGAAATGCTGCACCCAGACTTGGAGACTCTCAAACTGTCAGCATGGCTAATACTCTAAAAGCAAACAAGGGCCCCTGTTAAGCAAACAGGTCCTAGACATTATCACAGAGGCCAGAAGGCCCAGCACCAGAAAATCTTAAGCAGGGAAATGGAAACGATTCTGCTCCTGGAGCCAGTCCAGAGGGGGCAGTTCCTCACAACCTTCCATCCCTCTTATCCTGGACTACTTAGCGAAGTTACTCAATAGTGGCCTCTCCTTCTCTTTTATTAAAATCCATGCCTCAGCCATTTCAGCTCATTTCAATACAGATCAGTCCCTGTTCTCACATCCTTTGATTAAACAATTCCTCAGAGGGTCTTCTAATATCAGACCTCCCAGAAGGCCACACCCACACCAGCCTGGGACCTGAATTATGTTTTGGAAAAACTAACCTTAGACCCTTCGATCCTGCTGCTTCAGCAGAACTGAGATATCTCTCCTGGAAGACTGCTTTCCTACTAGCTATCACCTCAGCTAGAAGGGTTTCAGAACTTCAGACATTTATGGCCATCGAACCCTTCATCATTTTCCATGCAGACAGGATCTCCCTGAGGACTAACCCCTCCTTTATGCCCAAGGTGGTATCTAATGCGACTCCCAACCAGGCCATACATCTACCCACCTTCTTTCCTAACCTGTGAAATGAGAGGGAAAGAATTCTTCACTCACTAGACGTGCACAGACAGCTCAGATACTACCTGGACCATACTAAACCCTTTAGGAAAACAGACCAGCTTTGCCCAAGGGGCAGAGGGGAAGCCCATTTCCAAGCAAACCATTTCCAAATGGTTATCACACTGTAGCCATTTCTGCTACAGATTACATGGGAAACCACCCCCTAAGTCTGTTCGTACCCAATCCACTAGGGCAGCCTCCACTTCCACAGCATTCCTCAGAGGAGTTCCCACCAGGGGCATCTTGGAAGCTGCCACCTGGATCTCTGTCCATACCTTTACAAAGCATTGCCGTCTACATCTTTTCTCTAAGGCCAGGGCAGGGTTTGCCTCTGCAGTTCTGCAGGGCATGCTGACCCATGCCTAGGTCTCTAACTAATCCTTCCACCCCTCTCCTCAGCTTTCGGAATCCTCCCACAGGTGATGACTGCAACAGTGAAACACAAAGAACATTGTACAGTTGTGTACACTTACCATAAATGTAGATGTTTGAGTGTATTCACTGTTGCAGTCCTGGTTTCCCTCCTTCCCCCTTATATCCTCTTTTCTTGGGGAAACATAAGCTTCTTGCGGTGGCTTTTAGCCACCAGGACCGCATATTTCCTTGGGCTTCTGATGGGTTAGGGCAAGAAAAACTGATGTAATGGTATCTGCTGCCTTGCTTTGTAGCACTGACAATCTGACGTCAGTCTACAAGTGCCAGCAGCCAATACAGAAAAACATCGACTCTGGTATTCGGGCCGTCTGAGGGCTACCACAGCAAGGATAACCCACAGGTGATGACTGCAACAGTGAATACACTCTAACATCTACATTTATGGTAAGTATACGCAACTGTAATTTCTTGGTGCAAATGTAGACTGGAAGGAAAGTTAAGGAGGTTATATGGCTGGAATACAAAACATCTATGGTTTTGCATTTAGACTAATTTGACAAAGTAATGCATAAAGATTGAATGTGAAAGCCATGTTAGTAGAGGCGGTTGCAATGAAAGGGGTGCATTAAAGATATGAAAATACATGCTTTTTTGGAATGTGATGAATTAAGTCTCTTGGATAGAGAATTAATGCAGGTGACAGCAAGGGAAAAAGATGGTGCAGAGGGCTGAGGTAGAGAGCTTGGCAAATGAAGAGATTGTAGAGAATGTTAGTATGGTAGACAGAAATTAAGGTGGTAGTATTGGCTTACAAGTCCGATATTACTGAATCACTGTATATATTTTAAGAAGATGGAAGTAGAGGTAGAGAAAGGAGATGTCACTGGTGGTGCAGAGGGAAGATGCCAATTCAGAGGATGAAGAAGGTGGGAAATAAGGAAGCTGAGTTAAAGGGAAAGTTTTTGCTAGTAATGAGGTAAGGGGAAACTATGACAATGTCTTATGAGAGCACGTATAAGAGTATGAGATCAATGGGAGAATTCTGAGATATAAAAAAACTGAGAGAGTGATGAAATGTCAGCATATCTGAAAAGAAGATAGAGGAGGAAAGAAGTAATGGAAGCCTAACAGCAGCAAAGGTGACAGTGCTAGGTGAGTACTCACTAGAATATTATAAATTGGTAAACGAATAGATGTTTGAGTGGTTAAAGAAGGTATATAACTGAGTTGTACAAGGAAGAAATCCACATCCATGGGCATAAGGAGTTAAATAGCATGATAGGTATTCTAAAGTGGAAGGAATGACAGGTAGATTTAAGCCCATTTCTTTAACTCGGACAAGATTTTGGTAAGAATACTGGTAGTTCGACTGGAAGGATTGT
Source organism: Protopterus annectens (assembly GCF_019279795.1). Classification (NCBI taxonomy): domain Eukaryota; kingdom Metazoa; phylum Chordata; order Ceratodontiformes; family Protopteridae; genus Protopterus; species Protopterus annectens. Next base: position 484,811,338 of record NC_056726.1, on the reverse strand, counting down.
ACCTCCACTAAGATATTTTCAGACTAGTTCTATTAAAAGAAAATGGTTTTGTTAATAAATGGTGATTGCTCACATTATTTGGGGAAATGGTGATGATTTTGTTTGGTATTATGAAAGCTTTTGATTTTTTTGAATGATGTTTACTGGAGACAATGAGGGGACTGAGAATAGGGGAGTAGGCGGGGGATGTACGAGAGATTTATTCAGGATTTTTATCATAGAAAGAGTGGGTAATGAGTGGATGCTGAGAACAGGGAAGGAAGAAAGGAGCAGAGTTCCTTACTGCCTCCATACAGTTTTGTTGTGGTTAAAAGATTAATTAGGAAGGTGAGGAGGATTTTGAAAGAAGAAAAATAGGCAGGTATGGGTGCTGTCCTTTCATCTGTGTTTATATGACTGCTTAGTGATTACTGAGAAAATAAGGGAGCATTTGGATAGAGTCATGGGAGACTTTGGAGATTCTCCTATGACTCTACTTGAAAAGGTCAGACTTGAGGTGTTATCTTAGCAGAATATTATTGATGAGAAAGGCAGAAAGATGATAGGGGTCTAAGACAACAAAAGGTAATAAAGAGGTGGTAGAAGCTAAATATTTATTACAAGCAAGGGATGTAATGATAAAAAGGTAGAACTTAAAGGACGTAGGTAGTGTGACAAAAAGCTATAAGTAGCCAATATACTTGCAAGCCATATGAATGTGGTAAAGATGTTGGTTCTTTGTAGATGTTTGCCCATACTTGGACATCCTCCTGTAGCAGGACTTCTGAATAGAATTGTCAAAGATCATTTCTGGTAGATGTATATTCAGGTGTGTGTGACGCCCCACTACTGGCCCAGTAATCTTGGAGCCTCAATCTTCACCGCTAGCACTAGTCGGGGACGTACACTGGGAAGATGACAGGAACACATACCATTTCCAGATGCAGTTGTCTGCATCAAGTGCATTTTCCCGTAAGAGCACACAGAGACCCCAGTCAGTCTGGGGCTGTTTCTTCCTTTTTTCTCCAGATCCCCAGTAAGACTCCTCACTGGCACAGCTATAGAGTTGAGATCCCAGCTGTGTGGCCAAGCCAAGACCTCCAGCACCTTCTCTGTCCAACAAGTGCTTCATGTCCCTGCAGAAGTAGCTCACACACACACACACACACACACACACACACACACACACACACACACACACACACACACACACACACACACCTGGGAAAGGCTGGTACAGGTTTACTAGCTATCCCCCTTCTGCCCAGACTGTAAGGTAGTTTTTACTGCCACCAGTGGCTCTTTATCAGCTACTTTAATGCCCTTAACAAAGGGTGTCCAATCTTACTGTGCAATGTTACTTTTAATCCAAATGGTAGTTTGACCAAGAGTAAGGCTATTAGGAGTGGCCCACAGTGTCACCAGATAAATATGCAAGCACTCTTAGAACTTTAAATATGTCTCACAAATATTAGCCCCAATGAAAGGTTTAAATATATTTAATAATAAATAATAAAAGCACAAGAAAATACTCTGTAAACAATCACAGTTACATCAGAGTTTGAAATCACAGGAAATATTTAAAACAACATTGCAGGTCAGTCTGTAATAAATAAAGAAAAGATCTAAGCTATACTTCACTATATTCCTGACTGTATCTAAGAGAAATTATTGTATCCTAGTTAACTTACTTGCAGAAAACTTCCAGTTGTGGTAAAACCAAAGCACGCACTACAACCATAAAAGCAAAAATACTTTATTGAAAGTTGATAGCTTTCATCCCTATTACATAAGGGACAACAAAACAAACAATTTAGTTCTGAATTAAGTAATATAAAATGCAAATTCTGAATAAAACTTTCCTAAAAAAGCTTTTTTTAAGAAACCGTCTTTGAATCTCAAAATAATAAGTAATAAAAATATATGGCTGGAAACAGTAAAGTAAGTCATATACATTTTGTCCAGTTATGTGAGCTCTAATACAAAAAAATGTATATATATCTATATCTATCTATATATCTATATATATATATATATATATATATATATATATATATATATATATATATATTCTCTATCCATATTTTAAATGTAATTTAAGTGGAAGTTCATATATGACATGTCCTCTTTTTTCAGAACAGGCACAAGGTTCTCTGATTCATTTAACCCCAGCAGCGTAGTTACACTTAATCTAAGCTGCCAGTTTAACTCCCTAAGTGCCAGTTCATTCTCCCAACCCCCCTCCGGCTTTTCTTTACTAATTCTAAGATACCAAAATGAAGCTTTTTAAAAGAGGGGCAACTAATACTGTGTTTGTACAGGGCATTATTAAATTTTTAGTTGAATAGTCTAGTTGTGTTCATAAACTCTTTTAGAGACTTGTCTATGTTTTCCCTACGTATTAATGTATACTACTTGTGCAAACAGCCAAATATACTAATCCTGTACTTCCACAATTCCCTGTGTCTAGTTTTATTTGTTGTGATGGTTGACCTACTGTCCCATTGGAATATGAAACTATGGTACTTACATGCACCACATTTGTAAGTACTTTCCTTTTATGCGTTGGTTTTGGTAGTGGGTGTTCTAACCACAATTTTAAGTTGGGTTCAGTCTTGTATCCAGAATTGGTTCATCCCCCAAAATATTCCATGTATCTGTGTTGTTCTTAAACATAACCTAATTTCTAGTCATATTTTTTCTTATCTCTGTACTCAATCCTCCGTAATAGATAACTATAGAGTTGACAAGACTAGGGTTTGAAACCTTGTGGTTATTGCAATGTTCCAATAACCCCCTACCTAAAAGTGATATATATTTAGTTCCCCATCCTTCTAACATGTGTTTCCTACATTCTGCCAGTAAGTGGGAAGGGTATCCTCTTTCTGAAAACATTCTGTAAAGTAAACCTAATTCATGCTTAAAATTTTCTAAATCTGAGCCTATTCTTGCTGCTCTTATCTTGCCTTTAACCAAGTTCTTTTTTATTTAGTATGGATGGTGACTGGAAATGTAAAAAAGTATTTGATAAAGTGGGTTTTCTGAATAACCTAGATCCAAAGCTTTTTTCCTGACCATTTTTAAACAACAATACATCTAAGTATTCAGTCTTATCTATAGAACTTTTGTGTGTAAATTTAAAATATGGATAGACAGTGTTAATATATTCTACAAAAGCTTCAATTTCACTACCATTATTCTTCCACAGTATAAACACATCATCTGGATATCTTAAATATACATGCCACTGCTCACTATATTTAGATTTTGTTACAAACTTAGTTTCCCATGCTTACATAACTAGGTTAGCATATATTAGGGCGCAACTTGCACCCATAGCAACACCCTTAGTTTGTTTTAAATATTCCCTCTCGAAAAAATAAAATTGTTGTTCAGTACACATTCCATAAGTTCCATAATGAAATTCAGCATACTATTGTCAAAATTACCCGGTGCTCGAATAGCTTCATAGAACAACTCCAGTTCTGTTTGTTGGGGTATTGATGTGAATAGATCTACTACATCAGTTGTAGAAAAAATAACTTCTTCAGAAAAATATTCCTTTTTAATTTTTCACAGAAAGTCCGACGAGTCTATCAGAATATGTTCTACAGGGTGTAACAAATCTTTTAAAATTTCTAATGTATAAATGGAACTATTGTGTGCTGCTACTATCATTCCCAATGGGGGATTCTCTATTATCTTGTGGACTTTGGATATTCCAAAGGCATAAGGTATCAAAGGATGATTGTTACTCAGAAAATTAAGTAACATTTCATTAATTACCCCCTGGAATAACGAGTCTTCAAAAAACAACTGAATCTTTCTATGTGCTATATTTCTCTCATTCATTGATACAGTAACATAAGTTTCTGTGTCATATAGCTTGTCGCTCATTACATTAATATAATATGTCTGATTCATCAGTACCATCCCACCCCCTTTATCTGCTTTCATAACCTGGATGTCTCGTTTTTGCCTCATTTCCTTTAAAAGCTCCCCTTCTTCCTGACTTAAATTATATCTTTTATTATGTTGACTATGTGTTTGAAATATTTCTTACTTACAAATATTTTCAATGTTGGCTACTGTAGGGTATAATGGGGGGGTGAATGTACTGTTCTTTTTAAACTTGTTACCTAAGCCTTCTACATTTTTGTCTTTAAACATAACTCTAAATTTAATCTTCCTTATAAAAACCATGACTTCTGTTAAAGTTTTAGCTATATCACTTTTTCGCCCTGGTAGAAATTTCAGACCCTTTTTAAAAAGGAAAATGGGTCTCTGTCATCCTCTGTTCTGTATAGTTAAAATATTAAAGCCATCTAAATGCAACAATTTCCCATTAAAGGCCTCAGTAATTCTATTAGTTTCTAATAATTCCCCCTGTTGTTCTGCTTCCATTGATTCACCTTTCCTTGCTGTCCTTTTGGAGTGTGTGGATGTGCTAAAAAAAATTCTGCTGTATTCTTTTATTACCATTTTTTTCTGATGATCCTAGGGAGGGGTACTCTTCTGCTTGTATAACAATATCATTTCGATAATTACATCTATTTTGTTGATAGGGACCCTGTTTGTTTCTCCCTTTCTCAGTTTGTAGGTACCCTCTCTGCCGCCCACCTTCATTTGTATTCTCAGAATCTGTTCTATCCCCCCTTTGGTATCCCTTAGGTAATGGGTAAGCTGTTTTAGTATTATGCTCACATTCATTCCTATATAACTTTTTCTCTTTCCTTGCCATGTTGTAATTAACTTGTTCTGTTTTATCTAACACTCTATCATATTCCAGTTTACAATTGTTAAATGATAAATCAGCAGTAAGTTTATTATTAATATTAATTTTATCTAAAAAAAACATTTTTTAATTCTTTTTTCATTAATTCGAATAATAAACTGTACTAACTCTAAACAATGTCTGTCAAACATTTCCAATAATTCATCTACTTCACTTTGTCCCTGAATTAATCCATTTTGAAATGTGTACATTCTTAAACCTTTTGGGACCCTTTTACATTTCATGCACTCAGCAAGGTAGGCATTATCACATTGCAAGTTACTTACCTTGCTGAGGCTTAACTCAAAATGTCTCAGTTCTTCACTACGGTCTCTGTTTGTTGATGTATCTTTTGTATATGTTTCTTAATAATAGCTTTTTAGAAAAAGTTTTATTCAGAATATGCATTTTATTTTATTTAATTCAGAACTAAATTGTTTTATAATATAGCAGAGGTTTTGTATGGATGTATTTTTTAGATTTTCACAGAAAATGACAGGGAACGAATGGTTAATAGTGGGTCATGTGATTAATTAATTGTGCTTATAAGCATTGGGCTGTTAAAATTTTTAGTTCTGAAGAAGTCCCTTATGTAATGGGGACGGAAGCACTTAACTTTCATTAAAGTATTTTTGCTTTTATAGTCGTAGTGCGTGCCTTGGTTTTACCACAACTGGAAGTTTTTTGTTTAGGAGTTGTGTTGGCTTCCTGGGTCAGCGCTTTTGGTTTTACTAGTAACTTACTTACAGAGCAACAAGCAGGCAGATGTGGTGAGTGGATGTTCTTGTCGGGTCAAAGTCAAATTTCAAAATGCCCAGTCTCTCTCTCAGAGTTCTTAGATTAATATTTCAAATATTATTGCTGGGATACTTGCAGAATGACATTATTTCTTGTCATCTGACTTCAGTTCCCAGGCTCAAAAACAACAGCATTTAGCATCTACTTGTGAAAATACATAAACAAGGACTCTTAGATCTAAGGCAATAGTGGAAGTTGTAAAATAATTCACATTCCTCCACATTTAAAGACAATACGAAAAACTTCTAGTTCTAGACATTGTCTTCTGTTGCACTGAAACTGAAAGATAACATCTCTTTTTTATGGCCCAGCCATAAAAGTAACTCAATCTCAATTATTCTTCTGAACATAACTTCTTCTGTTGGTTTCCATTGTTAACTAAACAGTCACAATAGTGCATATACATTTCTGCTCATTACTTTAGAAAATATCTCTTCAGCACACGTCTGTACAATATGACATACAGTTCTAATAAATCTGTAACACAAGCATCTTACATGAAGCATGTTGACATTCACAAATGACACAACCATTTACAAAATGCCAGACAGCTGTGCTGGCAGTATCTCCCTTTTGTTATACTTCTCTATGTTTGTCTTTTTGGTTTTTCCCGGTTAGGGGTCACCACAGTGGAACTCCGGTCCCGCTAATGATTGGCAGCAGATTTTTTTTATGGTGCCGAGTTGCCAGCCCGACACCCAACCTTCAGCGAAGGCACACCCATTCACGCATGTCTTTCAGAGGCCACTCGACTTCTCCAAATAGCTGGGCTGGCAGTATCTTCTTTTGTTACAGCGTGTATGACCTAGAATCAGAATTTAAGAATTAGAGTGTCTTGAGTGGTAATAAGTGTGGGATAAAAGACATAAGTAGTACATACTTGCAATTAAAAGCCTCATTTAACCAGGGCTAAAAAGATTTAATGATTTGGTTGGGAAAGCAGATGGAATTGGTAGTGCTGAAGGAATTTACAAGTTGATTGATTAATCTTTTTAGATGTGATTACTGGGAGAATTGAAGGGACTTTGGAACAGGAATGTGGCTGGAATAATGCCTTTATCTTTTAAAATTACCCTGAACTGTACTGAACAGGTGCTAGTCTCTCCTTTATGTGCCAAATCTTCTTGTACCTTCCAGAATAAAAGTCTGCATACACTGTAGTTTGGTTAAGAATGTTTTAAGTACAGTGGAGGTAGATGTCAACAATATCCGAATCAAATCTTATAGTCTCCAGTAACAGTGCTGATAAACTGAAGTTGACTGAATTTTAATGTTGTTATCTTCTGCACTCATACTCAGAATTATTCCTTTCCTCCAGAATAATGTAATTAATGTTTAGGAATATTGAATATTTGACCTGACTTTGCACTTACTCTCGAGTGTCTGTACCAAACTTCTGTGGACTGCATTGTAATGACTTTCTGAGTATCCATCTGAACTAACTAAATTCTGCCTGAAATACCTCTCCTAAGTAATACTAAAAACCTTCACATTTCCTCCAAGTTGTACATACCTCTTTAACCTTTATTCCCACACCTGTTTGTGCTTAATGTACTGCACAATTCTGTTAGCACATTTTATTCTTATCAGTATCCTTGAATGAAAGTTATTCATTTGTACTGAAACATTCCCTTCTATATACATCTGCTTTAATATGGCTGCATTTCTAGGCCTATGTAAAGAGAATACTGTATTTGTATAACAAGCTACATTTAATTGAAACTTAATCTTATAATTGCATAAACCTTTATTAATCACATGAATTTATTACCCTTTTCTAGTTAAAAGACTAGAGTGAAATGGAGGGGAAGGCAGTGTTAAATAGGACTGTGAGAAAGTGACAAGCAGGTATAATTTTAGGAATGGTTTAGATATAGATGCAACGCTCTGTGGGATTATCGGTATTAGGATAAAGGGACAAGTTGCAAGGATAAAAGAGTAGAAGATGAGTGTAAATTTGAGAGCACTGATGGTATGGAAATATTAGTTGTATTAAAACTTGCAGATTGTAGAGATGCTTTTGGTGGGAAAGGAGGATTTTTTTAACGAGTAAATAAGATGATGAGATTCAGAAGGGAAGGAAGGACAGTGGAGAAAGAATGAAGGATGGGGGTTTTGATAAAGGATTAGTAGAATAATTTATACATTATTTCAGTGCACAAAACTGCGGAGGCAGTGACGGAACTTGCTGGAAGCTGGGAATGAAAAAATGTTTCAAATAAGAGTGGAGACAGGAGTGGATAGAATCACTGAAGGTGGAGATGTGGCAAGCTATTACACAGTTGATATTTAGCAGCAGTTGGAGTATATAGAGCTGGAGTGAGGGGCATATGGTATTGCAGTTTTATAGAAAGCATGGAGGCCTTCTGTAGTCATTTTGGAAGGTGTAAATGAGCTGAAGTGTTTTGGAATGAACCATTTGAAGAGTGAGTGAAAATGTACAGCATACAGACTGGTTGGACAAGTAGATACTGCCGGGTGTTGGGGGAAACACTGCCAGGCTTGGAAGAAAGACAAATAACTCCACCTCTCCTGATATCATTAATATTATGCAGTGGATAACTGTAGGGGGATAGGCAGTGAAGGAGAAGATAAAAGTGTAGAGTGTGAAAGCATGAGACATTGAAGAATATAATAACAAATTGCACTGTAGAACATTGGTTTGTTCAGGAAGAGGAGGAAAGTCAACTGAATAAAAGAATATATGTTAACATGTTCTAATATGTTTCCTGTTACTGAGTTATTTTAATATTCAGTGATATTATCTTAAAATAACATGTGAGTTAATTTGTTTATTTCGTTTAAAGACTCTTCCCTAATAAAGCTTGCAGTTTCATGCATAAAACATAAGGTTTTACATAAACTAATGTTATTTAACTAAAATAGTCACTATCCTTTTTCTAGTTTGTCTGATTGTGATGCTAAACAAACTTGATGTTGCTGAACATGGTATTAGGAATGCTTTGTACAGCCAGAAAGGATTTTTTTCCCTTTGGGACAGGTCATCCAGTAGGAAATGCACATGCCTTCTTTGTCTTCCTTAATGAGAAATCTTGTTTAGGGAAACATGCAAAAAATGTCATGGACCTTTTTTTTTTTTTTTTTTTATCTCTGCTTACGAAGCATATACAAATTGCTTCATTATAATTTAGTGCATGGGAGGATGCAGTGGCAGGGATGCTTTGCAAGACTCTTTTGCTTAAATGTTTTGGGCTCATGTGCTCTTTAGTGTCTGCAAGTTTCAGAGAATGTATACATGTATGTGGTGGCAGGAATGACATAATGTTGGACTTTTTAGGAGGATTTTATGATTTTGGCATTGTTGTTTTCCTGTGCTTTGTTTCATGCCTCTTTTGAGTTGTGTTTTTTATGTCGTTTTGACTGATAAGTCAGGAGAAAGCAGGATAGCAACGAGCGGTGCATGTAGTGAAGCAGGATGAGGGACCTAAATCAGTAAGTGGTGCAGTTCACATTCAAAAATTATTTTAATTTAAGTTGTAGTAGTTACGCATGTAGAGCTGCTTCTTTTTGAACTTTAGGCGTGAACATTTGCAGCAGGATGGACTGCTCTGATTTGATTGAAAGAAACATTTGAAGATACCCTGGCTTATATTTTTTTGGTGGTGGTGGGGGTCAGCAATACAGAATGTTTCAGAACTTCTCATTGAAGCAGTCACAGTATTTGTATGTGTATGATCTGTGACTTGTCCTTGATGATTGATTTATTTGGGGGGGGTAACCTCAGTCCATCATGTTCACCCCCCCCCCCCACACACACACACACGTGTCTGTCTCTAAGTTGTACCTGTCATGCTGAGCATCTACGCTGCACACTTTCATACCACACTGGCATTTTTTTAGATGTATTTTTTTAGACAAGAAATTATGCACTTTCCTTTCTAGGCACAAGCCGATAGTTAAGTACTGTATCTCTCAACAGTAATTTTATAACTCCCAATGAAGGGCTCATGTTAGCCTGAAATCTTGAGTAACTGCAAAACCTGTGTTGGTTCAATGAAAGGTATTACAGTTATTTTTGTGTTCCATTGTCTTCTGTTTGTGGATCAGCATGGCATTTCATAATTAGGTGTCCTTCATGTATAGGACAATGTCCTTTGTATTGATGAGCAGTGGTATGTCTGCTGTCTGCATACTCGCTCGAGTTTGTTTTCTGAAACTGCTTGCACGCAGGCTGATGGTTTATCAGTTCAATGCAGCATTAGGTTTGAATTTTTTTTTAGTATAGTGACAGTGTCCTGCCAAAGGACAGGTGTATAATTTTGAGTGAGTTTTTGCTTGACTCTAAAAGCTTCAGACAGTTGTAATACTACACATATTACAAAGTCATAATTAACATACAGAATTTAAATATATGTTTTTGTTTTCTATTTTAGTCTCCATCAGCTTCACTGTCTAGCCCCACCATGACTCATTTACCAGTTTGTTTCTCCTACCTACCTAATAGCCCCCCCCATCACTGTGTGGATAAACTAGTGAGGATCAGTCATATTGACATCCTATTCCATCTTTTTTAATTTGTTACCTACTTGCTTATGTACATGCATATGTGCTGACTGGATAGGTGGGATAGTCCTATGACCTTTTTTAGTTGCAACCTTGGCCAACAGTCATTCATATACTTGATATGCTTACAGTAGCAAAACAGTATCTGTGTTATGTTTACATAGAGCTTAGTAAAGTACAGACAAAAAATAGTTTTCACAAAAGATAGTACTGTACAGACTAACAGCCCCTACATTTTCACAGGATGCAAAAATGTGCAGGCAGGAATGTTATACAACACGTCATACATATTAATATTGTACAATTGGTTCATATAGGGCAAAGGCGAGCACCGGGCAGGTAACCTAATATGTAGTATTTTACACCAGAATAAGAGAACTTTTTTATGAAATTAACTTTGATTTGATAACTAAGGTCAGTCAAATGACCTGTGCATTGTAAAGAAAAAGCAAGACTTACTAGCCCGTTTCCCTAAAACAGTTGTGCTTGTAGGAGCTTTGGTGGCCCTGTAGGGCAGAACTGAAGATTGAATATCTGTGCATTTTTCGTCTGGGTAGTGGGAGGTGAGAGCCCAAGCACACAGTTGTTGATGATTTTACCTTGTGCGCTAATAGGAATTCTTGTATTCCTAGTGATGCACATTATATACACCTGGAGAAGTATATTTATTTATTTAACATTTGTTTACCTTGAAAGTCCAACTTGGAACGAAGCCAATTTTCAGCGTAGGCCTAGGGAGAAATGTTCCAGCCACATGTCTTTTGTAACATGGGAGAAAACCAGAGCAAACCCACATGAATGCAGGGAGGACATACAGACTCCGCAGAGAAGGCACTCCAGCCAAGAATCGAACGGGAGAACCTCTTGCTTTGAGGCAGCAATGCTACTGCTGCACCACTGTGCCGTGCATGCTTACATCTACCACCAACCCATTTATTACATATGTTGTACTCAGGCCATGTATAGAGCATCATGGATTAGCCTACTAACTTGTGGCAGAGAATGCTTCTGGGTAGTAGGTTATAGTTTTACTCCTGTGATGGTAATGGCTGGCCATTGGCTTTTCATCTGTACTGCTGTTGCTTGGCTCTTGCATTGATTGCTTTATTTGAACCCATGGTGCCTCGATCTCACTTGTGGCTTCATCCATCTACAGCACTAAAGTGAGCTTGTAATGGTTTTGTTTCTGCTTATAAGTATATTATGTTTGTGTTAAGCTGAATGTTAGAGTTGTGTGTACAGCAATTAAAGTTTTTTTCAGTCACTTTTATAAATGTTTTTAACTTGCAGGTTCATGTAATAAAACCCATTTTGCCAAAGCTGAGCAACTTAATAGAATCGTCTGTTTTGGATAGTGAAGGTAAGCTGGTCTCATTTTATGTGCATGTTGTAAAGCTTAAGTTGTCATCTGTATGAAATGCGAATTGATTTACTGAGCCCATTTATCCCTTTCTTGCTGTGAATACCGAACATCTAATCAAATGTAATGTTGCTGCTGTCCTGTGTCTCATTGCTGAGATGTTTTCTGTTAGCTGAAGACAGTCAGCTGAAGCCATTCATAATCTAATTAACTCAGCACTGCCTCAGGCAATATGTGATGAATTGTAACGCCGTCTGCTGTGTGCATTGTACTCACACTAACAGAAGCAGTGGGAAGGATTTTTTTTCCAGATTTCTAAGATTTGTTGTTTCATATTCTACTATCCCTTGATAAGTTTCTTTTTCCTCTAGAAAGAAGAAACGTACATTGATGTGGTGATATACTGTAGAACCCAGTTCTGTTTGTCAGACATGTGCAAAGCTGTATTCCATATGCTGTCCTGAAGAGAGATGGGCAGGGAATCTAAACCAGTTGGGAAGCCTGCATTTCTGCAGTAAATGCAGTGTGTAAAACATATTTTTTTTTATTTGCCACTTCACTTAATAGGGACAGGTATGATTTCAAGAAATGTAGGACATTTTATTTATTTATTTATTTTTTGCAAAAATTAGGGTAACTTGCAAATTCTTCCTCTTACGTTGATGAGAACTAAACTCGTTTTAAAGTTTTATCTCGAGTTTGGCTGTGTGGTTTAAAGGGATAAAGCCCTGAGTATGACCTGAACAACTAGAGTTTGAATTATGGCTTGGGCAGGATGAGGGCGAGAACGAGTGGCCAATGCCAGCTTGGCCATCCTGGAATGGGTGAGATGGTTTGTTAGTTGAATGCCACCACACAAACTGACACTTTTACAGAAGTAAAAAATAGCCATGGACAGCCCTCTACTACTACCACCTAGGAACACAATTTGTGAGAGATGCAGTTGCATTAAGAACCTAGAATCTATGCTCTCTCCTTCACAAGTCAGTATTTCTGGCACTGCGAAAGTTGTCAATACAAACACCACACCTCAAATGCCACCCACACCTACACAACACACACCCAGATATGCGGAAGTCCTCAACAAACACATACCCAAACAAAAGAGGCCTCAGAGGCAAAAAAACAGGAGAGCCCCCCTACCCACCACACCACCACACATAGTTCACACACCCGTGTCTCACAGCCACTAAGGCCTAATCCATTGTGAGATGCATGGATGTGCCCCCTCACCTGGCTGGAAAAGGAGAAAGTCATGGTTAGTTTGTCAGGTACCAGAATCCTCCGTATCACCCATGCATCCAAGTCTCTCAACAAGTACTGTTATGACTCTGTCATAGTCCATGTTGGTGTGAATGACTTGAAAAGTACCTCGCTGAAAGAGAGAGAGAGAGACCTGATCAAGCTCGCTGGATGTGTCCCATGCCAGTATGTTCCTAGCCTTAAGCTATGAAAATGATTGACTTTAACAATTGGCTTAGTTTCTGGTGTCATTCCAAGGGGATCCAATACCTGACATCCTGGGAAGACATGATCTACAGACCACAGTGCTTTGCCAGAGATGGCCCGCATCTGTCTGCCTTGGGCTTCAGGCTTCTGGCAAAGGCTCTTAGGATCATAGGAAATTACTAGGCTAATGGTTCTGGGGCTGTTCCAAGCCTAGTCAAGAGTTCATCCCCAGAAAAGAAACCAAAATCAGCACCTGTTGCCCCTGTCAATGAGGGGCACAGGTGGAACCCCTGGGACAAATTTGTAGTTGCCCATCTACTCATCAAAGTTGCGTGTGGTTCCTACTGGTGTCTTTTTTAGGCAATGTCATGAGGTCAAAACTACCAACATGAAAATTTCATCAAAATGCAAATTAAAGGTCATGCTGCTAAACATTAGGAATCTAAACACGAAACTGCACCCATTGCAAGCATTCTTAGCCTTGGAAGATGCTGACATTTGTGCAATCACAGAAACCTGGTTAAAAGCTACGGAGAGCACCCCAACCACACCAGGTTACTCATCCTGTCATTCATTCCAGACCCTAAACCGTGGGCATCAAAGCAAAAGGAGGTGGAGTTGCAATATATATTAATGTCATAGGCACCTCCAAGCTGGTCAAACAGTATGACGCATAGGAGACAGTCCAGATGCAGTTAACCATTGACAAGACCCCTATTCAAATCATAGCTAGCTATAGGCCCTCAACTTTGACTCAAGATGCCTACTTCACCTATCTAAATCTCTTTGAATCTATCAAGATTCAACCCTTTACCCTGATCCTGGGCGACTTTAATTATCCAACCATAGATTGGAAGAACTACTATTGTCAAAACACAAATGCCCAGGGATTCCTTGATTTCGTCAGTGCAAATGCCTTAGACGAGCTGGTTGACACTTGAACTTGGTATTAATCAACATGAGTAACCACTGCAGCATCCCTACAGTGTCATCCTCCCTGGTAAGATCCGACCCCAAAGCAGTCACTTTCGAAGTCACCCCCCCCCCCCCAGCTAGAGCCAAACAAAAAAAGTCTTCAAAGCTGACTATAACCTCTTGAGAGACTGTATAAAGAGCTTCACAGCCCCCTCCCAATCCATAGGAACTGCCACATATGTTTAAACCTATACCAAAGTACTATACAAGTATTTATATAGCTGCATGGAATCAGGAATACCCAACAGGACAAATTCATCTTCCTCAAGGAAGAGTAAACCTGTCTGGTGGACATCTGCAATAAATAAACTCTATAATAAAAGGAAAAAGTTGCTGACCAAGAAGGAGCAGGTGCCTAATTGGCAGCAATCTCTCCTTAGCCTGAACAAGCAAATAGGAGCACTAGTGAAATCCTCTAAAGCAAACTTAGAGTCCAGACTGGCCACATCTACTAAAGACAGTCATAAGGCCTTCTTCACATATGTCCGCAATCTCAAAGGAAGCACTCAGATCTGCTCAGAACTGGTGGTCAAAGACACCACATACACAAACGCTGCATATGTAGCCAAACTGCTGGCAGTCATGTTCAGTGAAAACTTCACCCCTCTGTTCCCCCCATCAGTAAATCAGGACATCCCCAGCACCTACCACCCTCCCCTTATCTTTAGGGAGCAAGTCATCCCTGTCCTATTAAAGGCAAAAAATGCATCCTCCATGGGACCCGATAACATCCCAGGCTGCATCCTACATGAACCTGGGCAGGAACTTGTAGTAGCATTAAGCATCCTATTCAACCAAAGCCTGAGTACCAGCTTTGTCCTAGCCGAGTGGAGGACAGCCACTGTCATCCTTTTTGCACAGAGGTGGAGCATCCACCGATCCAGGAAATTATAGACCCATCAGCCTAACTAGCCTGATCTGCCAGGCCATGGAATGGATTATCGTGGACCTCATTAACAACATTGTCAACCTCCAAACACTCAGTCCCACACAGTTTGGTTTTGTCAAGGGAAGGTCATGCCTGTTAAATTTGGTCGACTTCTTTGAGATAGTCACCAAAGCCACGGACAAGGGGAAGAATATGCACACCGCCAACCTTGACCTGGTCAAAGCCTTCGATACTATTCCTCACTCAGTTATAATAGATAAACTCTCTCAACTAGGCATCAGTCTGTATATTACCAGATGGGTAGCAAACTAGCTCACTGATAGAACCCACCTAATCAGAATAGAGGAACCCACCTCAAGCAGTAGACCTGTAATGAGTGGTGTACCATAGGGATCAATCTTGGGACCCCTGTTGTTTGGGATATACTTTTCTGACATGCTGGCCAAAAGCAGTGGATTATAGCTGACCAAGTTTGCAGATGATTGCAAGCTGGGTGCTGTCATCAATTCCCCCTAGTGATGTTGGCATCCTCCAAGGGGACCTCCCCCAAACAAAATGACTGGTGCCAGAAACATGGCCTCAAACTGAATGTCAAAAAATGCATCATCATCCCATTGCATTTTCACACCCTGCCCTGTTGTACATTGCTCAGAACTTAATTCATAATGGAGTGTCCTTTCCTGACCCAGCTGACATTGCCAGTATACTTGTGAACAAAATTAATGCCATCTCCACTCTAGAAACTTCTATTTAAAACACAGAAATATTTAAATCTTTATTCCCCCTATTATGTCTAAAGATGTAAATCCAGTCAAACCCATGTTGGACCAATAGTGAGTCAGTGGAAGATCTAATAAGAACACCTAGTTGACGGTCATCTGCAAACTTAGATAACCATAGGCCAAAATTGTTGGCCTGAAGGTCTGGAAAATAAATACCAAGTAAGGGAAAAAAATTAAATAGGGATGTATTGGATTTTAAGCAAGGGCGGATCTTTGAATGGCCAAGAGAAGAGTATATAGGAGAACAGAGATTCCATCCTCTACCCAATAAAAAAACTAACGTTGCATCAAGTAATGTTAATCTTGCAATTATACCATGCACAGACGGTGAAATTCAAACTGTCAATCATGTCTCAGAAGAACAAACTGAGTTATTGGAAACCAATACAGGGAGTACAGTAGGAGCTGCCGTTTTAGGGGCCATACCAAAGAAAAATGGCACACATCTCCCTTTAACTACAATGTTACCGATTTTTTTGAAAGAAAATCATTATATGAACCACAGATCACAAAGTCAAGATTGGAAGAGGAAAAAAACACTCATGTGAATGACTCTTTGGTAGTCAATATTTCAAAGCATATTTTAACATCTGCTGAACAGTCAATTTTACAAAAAGGTCTGACCTTTATTCCTTCTTTTAGGTCAGACTTGAATGAATTTGTCATTGATTTAAAATGCTTTGGACGTAATGTTACGCTGAAGAGTATATTTGGGAATAAACAGGAACACAATAGAAAATTAAAGAAACCCAGCACTTTTGTACCTGTTAGCCATCCGGCAGTTGAATTATTTACCAGATTATGCAGTAATGAAGTTGAAAAATTGAGGATGGATCCTCACACTAAACATTATAGAAACATCACATTCGCAGAGAAAGAAGCAATACATCATTTACAGCATAATAGTGACATCACCTTAAAACCAGCTGACAAAGGTGGAACCATAGTGGTTATGGACTCCTCATGGTATTCTAGTAGGATGGAAGATATGTTAAAAGATTCTAAAACATACATTGAAGTAACATCTTCTGTGATCAATCAGACCATGCACAAAGTGAATTCTCATTTGCATGACATGATCTTACAAAGACAAATTGATATGGATTTAATTTTTTAGATGTCACCAAGCCTACTATTCCGAGCATTAATGGACTTCCTAAGTTACATAAAGATATCTCTAATCCACCGTTACATCCTATAGTTTCAGGACAAGGATGGGTCACTGAGAAGATGTCTTTGTATGTGGAAAAAGAATCGAGAGAACTTCTGAGCTCTTATGACACAGTTCTAAGGGACACGGATGACTTTTTACATAAATTAAATACAGTCATGAAAGATAAGACCGATGACTGTGATCTTTTATTAACTACTTTAGACGTTAATAATCTTTTTACCACCATTCCGAATGATGTTGGAATAGAATCCATAAGAAGAATATTATCAACAAAGAAGAGTACAACAGAAACCCGAACCATTTGTGATTTACTTGAACTAGTTTTGGAGAGCAACTACTTTTGTATATGGTGAGAAAATCTATTTACAGAAATGGGGGTTGCCATGGGCACCCCCTGTGCCAATAGTTATTCGAATTTAATTTTAGTTGAGTGGGAATTACAATATGTCCTACATTTAAATAATCCATGGTTTCATAATATTTTATATTATGGACGTTTTGTTGATGATTTATTTATCTTGTGGAAAGGAAATGTGGAGCAATTTCAACTATTCCACAGGTATCTTGATTCCACTACTTCTTTCTTGACATTTACTTCGAATTACTCAAGACGATCAGTAAGTTTCCTGGATGTTAACATAAAACTTAATGAGACAGGAGACTTGAATATTGAATTACACAGGAAAAGTACATGGAGGAATCACTATTTGTTGAAGAGTAGCATGCACCCTAGACATATCACAAGAAATATTATGAGGAATGAAATTAATAGGCTCTACAGACATTGCAATCAAGAAACCACACGTAATAGAGAGATACAACTCTTGCAAAAAAACTCAAAGAAAGAGGTTATAAAGAACAAGACCTCAAACCACAAAACAGAGAATGAGAAGAAGGGCACATGCACGAAAATATAACAACCAGATTTCTTTTAACCTATAGTAACGATAATCATCAAGTTCAACAAGTAATAAAACAGTTCTGGCCGATTCTAACACAAGATCCACAGTTAAAAAACATAGTGGGTGATAGACCACAATTTAGTTATAAAAATAAGAAGAATATAAAAAGATTGTTATGTACTACGCATCAGAAAAGAAGTCCAATAAAGGGCCGGAAGGGTACCATCATGTGTGGCAATTGCAATATTTGTTCCCTTATAGACAGCAGCAATCAATTTGAACATCCCAAAACTAATAGAAAATATATCTTTGAAGTTAAAGCAACCTGTGCAACTAGTAATGTCATTTATTTGGCCACATGTAAATTATGTCAATCTTTCTACGTTGGCAATCAGATGTTTAAAAAACAAATACAAAGACATCAAAGAGACATCATTAACAAAGATGTACATAACGCTTTGGCACTTCATATTGATATGAATAGAGGCCACTCATTTCTATTTAAAGTTATTGAGAACATATATGTCGATTCAAGAAAAGGAGATATTGAAAATGCAACTGAAATAAGAGAAACTAAATGGATAATTAATTTAAGAGCTGATCAATATCCAGGATTAAATAGTATCATTCCTTTGAAACCAGTCCTGAAAAGGAGAAGATCGACCATAAAATAATAAAAAATAACAGTAACAGCATACAGATGACTGGCCTCATACAGAGAGACCTTGAACAGCTGTATCTTGTTCTTATATTTTCAAAATCATAAATATATTATTTCAAATGAGATCTATTATTGATTGATCAAGTTATGTATCCATCATAGGATCCTTTATAGAAAAATGATATCTTGAAAAAGACTGTTATATTTACTTGTATTGATTCTTTCAAGTGATAAATTTTGCATCTAAAGAACCATTAACTACATTTTTGTCCATCCGAGTGTCCTACCTTCTGACTGGACAGTTCGTACTAATCGTGGATCCCCTTGTGGAGGGGTAGGCTAGCCGCAATATCTTGAGTGAATTTGCAGTGTTGTCCTATTTTAAATCCTGATAAAAAATGCCGGTTGGTTGATGGACTGTGTACACTGACAGTGACAGATACATGTATTCCATAAACAACTTTATAATTTTACATAGGAAGAAATTTGACCTTTAAACGTGGAGTTATCCATAGTAATAAGCCAATATCTTTTATACAAGCATTTCATGTTTTGGATGTAGCTAACATGTTATAAACATGTTATGAATTAATTAAAATATGAAAAAACGATACAAGTATTCCAAAGAATGTGACTTGAAATAGACTAACATCGGGGGCTATGAATGAGGCTGAAAGATCTGCTTATGTTGACTCCATTACGCTGCATGATCTGATTTAACCAAATTGTGCATGATTGGTGATTTTTACATTTTAAGAGATCTGATTGGTTATCTTTATTTGATAAATTTGCCCTTATAATAGGCACGAGGAGAAATGTGATTGGAGATTTTGGTCCTGCTTTTTTATGCCTCTTTAATGTTTACGTTCTAGTTGACTTAGTGAAACAGCATGGATTTACGATTGATCCTTATTATGATTGGTCATTGCCACGTTTTGAGAACCACAATTGGCTATTTACAACAGCTAATTTGCATAAAAAATGAAAATCTAGCTTGAAACAGACCAATATTTGGGATCTACGAACGAGGCTGAAAAATTTGCTTATGTTGAATTTGCAATGTCCCATAGACTGGCTACATTACATCGCATATGATTGATGATTTTCACATTTTAAGAGAAGCGATTTGTTATTTTTATATATGATTATTTCCCTTTCATAGTTGATACAAAGATAAATGTGATTGGGTGTTTTGGGCCTCTTTTTCCATGTCTTTTTTAGGACATACTTAATGTTTATACTATTATGCTTACGCAAAAGTTAAATTGGTAAAATAGCATGAACTTACGAATGAATCGTACTGTGATTGGCCATTGCTGCATTTTGAAAGTCTCAATTGGCTGTGTTCATCAGCTCATTTACATACAAAATAAGATTTTGACTTACTAAAGTGGAAAGGAGTTGTGCCATGGATAAACGACTGTCATTGGCTTTGACTGTGTAAAATAGATGGAAAAATCCTGAAAATGATTGGTCCATTTTACATCTATTATATCCTTACTGGATGAATAATTACAGCTACATTTCATTTAAGTAAATGATCGTCCCGTGCCTTACTACGATCTGAGGAAGAATTATTCGAAAGCGCTTATTGTTTGTTGAAAAAAAGGGACTTTATATATCTCTACATTTTTACTTTTATTTTTTTATTTTTTATTTTTCATTTTATTAAACACGTTCCAAGCAAGTTTCTTGTTTTTGGACTTATTTTGAGAGCTATCTGCATTCAAACAGGATGCTAGCCTTGGTGGATTTACTGTCGTTGTTTTGCTGTTACTTTTTCTTAGACAGCTCACCGCAGAAGAGGGGAAATTTATCCTTTGTACTTAAAAAGCTAAGTACCCCGTTGGGGAAAACTTTTTTCTTGCTCCAGACCGATGTTAGAAAAAGTTAATAATTGTATTTCTTGTGGGAAGCAAATACCTCATAACGATTTTCATTCTTACTGTATTCCTTGCCTAGGCCCTGACCACGACATTGCTTGTTGTCGGTTTTGTGCTAGATTTAACCAGCGCACTATTAAGCGCTGGTACGATTTTGCTTATCACTATTTTGGTAGAAGATTTAATTACACAATGCTGTCGGATAACCAACCGACTAACGCAATTCACAAGAAACGCAAAGAAAAAGAAAAAGAAAAGGACAGGCATCCGAGGTCTAAAACCGATGACGAAGCTTCTTCTAAGCCAGTCGATGGTTCGCCGGCTCTCAGTGAGCCCCTGACGCCCACTACTTTGGAACCCCATGCTGCTACAGACTCCCACGTGGAGTCGCCTAGGCCGCTGGAAGCACAAGGTATTGGACCTTAGGAAACTATTCCCTCAGATGGGTCCGGAGCCACTGAGCAGGCATTGGCTTCTGAGGGTGTTTTCAGACCTACTCAATTGTACATTAAAGTGACTCCAGCAACAAAGGCAAAGACTAAAGTATCTTTAAAGACAAAAAAACAAGTACAACAGCCTCATGGTCAGGCCTCCATGCTCAAAACACAGATGCTCAAAATGGCCGAAGATTTAATTACTTTGATCAGGGGTTCCCATCCCCCGCTTGATAAGAGGCCTAGGCAAGGGACAGAATATGAATCTTCAGATCAGGTTTCCATTTCTTCAGATTCCTCTTCTGATCAGGAATACTCTCTCCCTCCCTATGAGGATTCTGATGCTGTAGAATCTATACCTTCAGCCTCTCCTCCTGAGGATTACTCTCTTGGGGAAACCTTGCATACCATGAGGGAACATTTCCACTGGGAGAGCCAAGACTATTCTGAATCGACAAAAAGGCTCAGGGACTTCCTTTTGCTCCCACAACACAGGCCCCTAGCTATTCCGCCTGTGTTAGACATTGTAGATGAATTATTTACAGAGTCAAGTCTGACCCCTGATTCCTTACCTCCAACTCCTGTTAAGCTGGACAGGTACTACAGGGTACCTGACTCTCATAAATTCCTTTTCAAGAACCTTGCTGCTGACCCAGAAACTATTTCTCAGTGTCCCAAAGGGGTCAAGACATCCACTGCAGAAAACCCTACTCCCTCTGACTGGGATTCTAGGGCATTAGACAGATGGGGAAACAAGATTTACACCTCTGCTACCTTGGCTGTAATGGCTTTAAATTGTCAGTTTCATATGTTCCAATATCAGCAATATATTATGTCACTGCTTAAACAGAAAATGTTGATAAATTTTGAAGGTGCAGAAAACAAAGAAATGCAGGATTTATTGTATGCAGCTGAGCAAGTTGGAAAGCATACTTTGCAATGTGGTTTTGATTCTTTGGAGGTCTCTTGCAGGGCTGCTGTCACGGGTTCGGTCATTAGGAGGCATGCTTGGTTAAAGGAACAAAATTTACCAGATCATGTTAAAGCAAAATTATTAGATGCTCCATTACAGCATGATACTTTGTTTGGTGTTAAAGCAGAAGAGGTGTTCAAAATGGAGGACAAAGCTACATGTATGCAAACAGTCCATGATTTCTTACAGGTACAGCCTCCAAGATTTAGCAGACACTGGCCTACAAAGAATTGGTCCTTTCCAGTGTCAGACAGACCACAAAGGGGCAGATCTAGACGCCCAAGAGGCAGATTCCAGCCCCAAGGTTCATACAGGTCTAAACAATGGGGTGCTTCTACCTCCAAAAGTGGAGAAGACAAATCACAGCCTAACAGGAGACAGTCCCAATGACTTCCCCCTGCCTGCGCCAAGCACTTGTCTTCTGGCAGCACCTTTAGGGGGCAAACTAGCACTTTTTTCTCAAAATTGGCACATAATAACCCAGGACAAATGGGTCTTAGACATAGTGTCACGGGGCTACAAGCTTCACTTTCATACCCTACCAAGGACAAACGGTTGCCCAGACCTACCAAAAAACCAATGGGCAGAGGCACAAAAACAAATCTCATCCCTCATGGACATGAGGGCCATTCAACAAGTACCAGAACAAGAGCAGGGACAAGGGTTTTATTCACGACTGTTCTTGGTACCCAGAAAGGACAAAGCCTGGAGACCAATACTGGACCTTTCTATTCTAAACACATATCTGTATATACCAAAATTCAAAATGTTGACCTTACAACAGCTTCTGCCCATGCTGGGCAAAAAGGTTTGGCTTGTGACTTTAGACCTAAAAGAGCCATACCTGCATGTCCCAATCAGACAAACATGCAGAAGATATCTCAGATTCAAAGCTGGCTCAATGCACTACCAATTCTATGCACTGCCCTTTGGCTCATCTGCTGCGCCCAGGGTCTTCACAAAGTGCCTGGCACCAGTAATTGCATTTTGCAAACAAAGAGGAATACAAATATATCCTTACTTGGACGACTGACTCATACAAGCAGAGAACAAGGACATTCTACTACAGCATCTGGCATTTGTAAAGAGATTACTACCATGTCTAGGGTACACAGTCAACGAACAAGAATCAAAACTAGTACCCTCTCAAGAGATAATATTCCTGGGTGCAAGCTTAAATACAACTGCCCAGATGGCTTATCTCACGCCAGACAAACAAAGGCAACTGACTATTTCAAACTGTTGGCAACAAAGGCCCAGTTAACTGCAAGAAAAATTCTGCAGGCTTTGGGCTTCATGGCATCCAGAATTCTACTAATTCCATGTACAAGACTGCATATGAGGAAACTTCAGTGGTACCAAAAAAGTGTTTGGACTCCGCATTGCAACAGCCTGGAAACAATATTTACTCTCATTCCCTGCCTGCAACAGGAGTTTCGATGGTGGGCAAAGGCCTGTCACCAGAACAAAGGACAACCATTCATCTTACCCACAGCCAGGCAGACATTGACAATGGATGCATCAGACTACGCCTGGGGGGCACACATGGCAGGAAGATGTATTCAATGCATATGGTCTGCCAACCAAATGCATCTACATATCAATCAAAAAGAAATGCTAGCTGTTCAGAATGCCCTGACAGCCCTCGAGGACCTATTTCATCCCGGACAACTACTGATAAAGACAGACAATGCCGCAGTCATGTGGTATATAATTTATTTTATTTTATTTTACATTTGTTGACCGGGCTAGTCCAGCTGGATATATGTCCATTTTCAGTGGAGGCCCGGGGAGAAAAGCTCCACAAATTACAACATAAAAGGTCAAGACAAAGACAATAACAGTATAATTTGGTACATAAGTTTAACAATTCTAGTACAAGCCTAAGATTATATATTTTATATTTTAGTAGGAAAAAGGAAAAATGTATCTAAGAATAGATGAAAAAGACTAATACATTTGTATTAGAAATGGTGTAGTACAAATCTTTATAACATATTACAAAATTAGATACACCTAGTAATTTATGATGAGATACTAAGGTCTCACAAAAACCTAAGAAAGAAAAACACTAGAGATCAATAGATAGAGTATAGAAGAACAGCAAACAAGGATGGATTTCTAGTGTTAAAACACATAGGTTGTGATACTATATGAAGGTGTTTGATCATTCCACAGTATATACTTATTTACATGAGAAAAAATCGTAAGAAAGGTTAAGCTGACTAAAAATTAGTGAGACAACACAAGATCATGATCATGGGAGGCTAGGAATTGTGGGAGTCTAGTTAATAGTTAGGTACTTAGTCTGGGTTAACACAGGGGCATAGCCAGTGTGATTTGAGTTAGGGTTTAAGCTTGCTTTTAAATAAGCTGACAGAGGATATTGAGGTTAGCTGGCTTGGGAGGATGTTCCAGGCTTTACCTACTGTATTGGCGAACAAGGTGTCACCAGCTAAGTTGTTGGATTTTGATATTTGTACAAGTAGGTTATTAGCTGAGTGTAAGGTCTTGAGGTTATTATAGGGGATGACTAGGGATGTAAGTATGGGTGTATTTTGAGGTAAATACAGGATCTTATGGGCTACTACCAATTGATTGAAAAGTATTAAATTTGGCAGCTCTAACCATCCTAACTGATTCAGATTGATACAGTGATGAGTTCTATAGGAGGACCCAGCTGCAAATCTGGCAATATTGTTGTAGGAGGATGTAAGTTTACTCAGATTACTTCTACATATTTTGGTATAGATAGGGGAGGCATAGAGCAAGGTAGAGATGAGGTGGGTACGAGCAATAGTAACCCTGGCTGGAGGTGTAAGAAAGGGTTTTATTCTATAGAGGGAACCTAGTTTCTTGTTTACTATTTTTATGGTGTTATTAATGTGAGTTTCAAAGGACAAGTTGTTATCTATTAGTACCCCGAGTAGTTTGGTGGTTGGTTCAGGAGATATTATAGTTCCATCATTTGAAGTAATAGTAAAGTTAAGTGGGAGGTTCTATGGTGGGGGTAAATAGTAGCATTTTTGTTTTTGGGGTTAAGGATAAGACATCTTTGTAGGAGCCAGTTTTCAACTGTACTAAAGGTCATTTGGGTTAGTGACTGAAGTTCTGAATGAGAAGCAGCAGCGCATATGAGTGTGGAGTCGTCAGCGTATTGGATACAGTCAGCTTGAGGAATTACAGAATGAAGGTCATTTGTAAAGATGGAGAAGAGTAATGGGCCTAATATAGATCCTTGCGGGACCCCTAGAGTGACTGGGACGTGGGAAGATAAAGTATTTTCCCATAGTGCAGCCTGTTGCCTGTTATGTAGGTATGATTGGAACCACTGTATAGTATGGTTGTCCAATGACAGGCGTCTATAAGGAGGTGGTGATTCACCATGTCAAATGCTTTGGACAGGTCAATAAAAACAGCTGAGGATAGAGTATCAATATTATGATTACTGTTAATATGGTTAGTGAAGGATAAGAGAGCAGAGGTGGTGCTATGAAATGGTCTAAAGCCATGTTGACAGGGTGCTAATAAATTGTGATCGAGTAGGTAGGTTAACAGTTGTATGTGTATACATTTCTCCATTATTTTTGCCAAAGGAGATAGAATAGCTATGGGCCTATAATTGGACAACTCTTTGGAGTTACCGCCCTTATGCAGGGGAATTATGTGAGAGACTTTCCAGATTAGGGGAATAGATCCTTCAGAAATAGTTCTGATCTGAAGTAGTTACTTCATTTGTTCTGCAACCTGTGGGTCTCTGATCCGACCGGCAGCTTTCCAAGCTTCAAGATCCGAGCTCCTAGCTCCTCCCCTGTACCCACAATCCCCTGTCACCACCACACTACTTCAGATCGTTTTTGCCGCGGCTTGAATGACAAGCATCTTGTGAAGAGCTCCTGGCTTAGACAGGGAAGTGAACAATTTTCTTAAAATTTTTTGTCAAAAAACTTTTAAAACTTAAAAAGGAGAGTATTGTGAGTGTTTATCTGCCCTTTTTTGTTTTCGGGATTGCGTTTTTCTTTTTCAAACTCTCCCCTTAGGTGTTTGGGCGTGTGAGTGTGTGTGTCAGCAAAATGGCCGAAGGCCATAAAGCTATTTTTTTAAAGTGCACTCGGTGTGGCCATAAGCTTTCCCCAGCTGAGGGCCACACTCAGTGCGTTATATGCCTGGGGATTGTGCATTTGTCTTCAGACTGCCAGGTTTGCGCAGCCTTCAACCCCCGGGCTGTGAGGGACAGAAGGAACAGGCTTATTCTGGCGGGATTACTTCCCCCGGAGGAGGCCTCTTCCTCCTCTCTCTCCAAGGTGCAGGCTACCCAGGTAACTTCTATACCCCTGATTCCCTCGACTCAGGCTGGGACTCAACCTCCCACTACTGCCTTGAGTATGAAGGAAGTTCAGTCTTCTCCTTCTAGGGAGCACAGGACCAAAGACAGGGAGAAGCACAGACACAAGAGGCGAGCCGAGCCTCATCCCTCGACTCCGCCTTCAAAAACTGTCAAATCACCTCCAAGGGTGTCCGGACCTTCTCCTTCTCGGCTCCGATCTCCTTCCTTCTCACCGGAGCCGGAGGAGGAGCTCCTATCACCCTCGAGGTCGTCGAGGCGGCCCTCCAGACCCGCCTCTACGACCTCCTCTAGATCTACTAGGTCTCTCTCCGACGCCGACATGGATAGGATGATGCGTCAGTTTTTGCAGACCCAAATGCAGATGGGGGTGCTCCTTCCTCCCCCTCCACAGGGGGGGGGGGGGAGTGCAGCTTCAATATTTGCCCCGATTTCTCCTTCTTCAACCCGGATCCGGGTTTTGGAGTCTTCGGATCCAGGTCCTTTCGGAGCTGGGGTTTTGTTGGCGCCGGTGGCCCAAGCCTTCTCGACGCCGACCATACCCTCGAGTATCTTGGATCCGAGCTCTCGGGGCCGTGGGCTGGGCGTCGGATCCGTGGGAGCGGGTGCTTCTTCGGCGCCGCCTATGTCGGAGAGCACCTACCTTTCGGATCTGATGGCTTCAGCTCTGACCCCGATCCCTATCTCAGAGCCGAGGAGACTATTTTCGGGGCCGGAAGAGAGTAGTTCTCCCTCGGCGTTCGAGGTAGTGGAGAGGGTACTGTCGAGGTCTTCCAGGTCCCCGACTCGGGTTTTGGATTCCTCCGCGCCCCCCCCCCACTGCATATGGGCCTAACTTCCATCATCCTTCCATCGAGACAGCCTGCTCAGACCCTCCAGTTGGATCCCTCAGAGGAACAACAAGAGGCCGTTGACGAGTCCTCTTCTGATAGTCCCACAGAGGAGGTGCCTCATAAACGGACGTGTAAAAGGAGGCACATGGACTCCCCCGAGTCCGTCACCACAGATACGGACTTAGAGGAAAGGGAAGGTTCCCCAAGGTCACCCCCCGAAGACGTCTCCTTTGGAGACATCATGGAAATGTTGCGTATTGGGGGGGGTGGTGGTCTGCCCAAAAACCTTCCTCGGATGAGTCCGTATTTCTGGAGGCGTTTGAAGCGGGCCCATCTACCTCCTGGGTGTCCCCACTGGCAGATCCCCTGGTAGATCTCCTGACTACCAGGGCTTGGCAGGAACCCGACACCGTGGAGCCTATCCCACGTAGATCAGATAAAATCCTTAGCCCCCCCTTCAGACAGACAGGTTTGGACCAAAGGGTCTCCAGTTGATGCCATGTTGGTGGCTGCTGCCACTAAAAGAGAACTCTCCCAGGAGAGCTCCACGGTACACCCGCTGGACAAGAAGTCCCGGGCGCTGGACCGTATAGGGAAGCGGACCTTTGCTTCAGCAACCTTCCCTGTGAGGGTGCTGAATTATATGGCACATATGTCATCAGGCCGCAACGGGATTTGATCAAGGAATACACTGCAACCCCTCCTGAGTCCATGTCAGTCGAGGACAAAACCGTGTTTTCGACATGTATGGCCACTCTCATGTCCATTTCAAATACGTCCATGCGGCTACTGTCTTATGCTACGGAGGGAGCCGCAAGGGCCAGCAGAGCAGGTGTTGTCTTGAGACGTCACGCCTGGCTCCGTCTTTGTAATTCCGCGGAACCTTTCAAGGCGTCCTTTGCGAACGCACCCTTTGACGGTTCTTCGCTTTTTGGCAAGACCGTACGTGATACACTAGTCCAAAGCGAGAAGGACGGGAAGACGCTGTCTGCTGTCGGAGTCCGCTTCTCGAGCCCCCAACATTCCTTCTCAAGGAATCAGAGGGGGCAAAAGAAGCTGTGGTTCTGCAAGTCTCAGCAATCCCATCCAGCTTCGGACTCCGCGCCCTCCAGAGGCAGGGGAGGGCAGGGTGGACGCCGGCCCAGAGGCAGAGTGGGACCGCGTAACTTCGGGTCTAGGGAGCCTTTTTCCGAGAGACCCGCGCAACAGCCCTGAGGGCATACCCGACTGTCCTGCTCTGGAGACAGTCGGGGGGCGTTTAACAAAGCACCTGTCAATGTGGGAGTCCATCACGAACGATTGATGGGTGCTCCGAATTATATCCAGAGGCTACAAAATTCCCTTCCTATTTCATCCTCCCTCAGGTGGTCGCCTCCCCGATGTCCCACCCAGTCAAAGAGAGGCGGCTACTGTAGAGATTTCAAATTTGTTAGAAAAAAGAGCCCTCCAGCGGGTCCCCCCAGACCAATCCGGATTGGGCTACTACTCAAGGTCCTTTTTAGTGCCGCCATGAACATGTTTGTTCCCAAAGAAAAATTCCGGATGGTCACTCTACAATCTATTCTCCCCTTAATACAGGAGAACGACTGGATGTGCTCTATAGACCTCAAGGACGCGTACTACCACATTCTAATGGACAGACGGTCCAGGAGGTTCCTCTGCTTCCGGCTAGGGGCCAGTCATTACCAGTTCAGGGTCCTCCCGTTCGGACTCACCTCAGCCCACAGGGTGTTCACCAAAGTCATGGCAGTGGTTGCGGCCCACCTGAGGCTTCAGGGCATAAGGGTCTTTCCGTACCTAGACGAATGGCTCCTCACAGCAACCAACCGGCATCAACTTTGTATCGCGAGAGACTATGTGCTGTCTCTTGCCGACAGCTTGGGCATCTCCGTAAACATACCGAAGTCTTTTCTTCATTCTGTGCAAGCATTAGATTTCATAGGAGCCAGGCTAGATTCCCGATCTTCTCGGGCCTTCTTGACCTCGGACAGGCTGTCCAGCCTCTCACTCCAAGTTTTGGCTCTTCTTCGCACAAAGGCCCTACCGGCGGAGTTAGTCCTGAGGGCACTAGGCTCGATGGCAGCGGCTATCAGCCTCTGTCTCCATGCTCGCCTGAGGATGCGTATATTACAGTGGACACTCCAGTTTCAATGGTCACTGTTACTCCACCCATTGAACACTCCTATTCCACTGAGCAGAGTTTGCACGTAATCCCTCCTATGGTGGCTTCACTCCCCAGAACTCAGACAAGGGAGACACTTTATGACCCCCCCCCCCCAGGTCACGTTAACCACGGATGCTTCTCGCTTAGGGTGGGGTGGGGGGCATTGTTTGGGCAGAAATGTCCAAGGTACGTGGACCTCGTCGGTGACCGCTTTGCACATAAATGTTCTGGAGATGAGGGCGGTGCTTCTAGCGTTGCAGGCTCTCCAACACCTTCTACCTCTAGGAACGATTGCAATACAGACTGACAATATGTCAGTGGTCTGGTATATAAACAAACAAGGGGGAACCAGATCCTACCCTCTTTGTCGAGAAGCCATGAGAGTTTGGGAATGGGCGATATCCACCAACCTCTTTCTGATAGCAACGCACATTCCGGGACGATCCAACATTCTGGCGGACAAATTGAGTCGAGTAATTCTCAGTCCTTACGAGTGGTCTCTCAATCCGAAAATTGCAAAGGAAATATTCCGCAAGTGGGGTTGGCCTCGCTGCGATCTCTTCGCTACTCCCCAAAACACAAAATGCAGCGAGTTCTTAGCAATTCTTCCCCCAGAAGGGGAGAGCCCCAGAGATGCTCTGATTCATGCTTGGCCTCCCGGTCTACTCTATGCTTACCCCCCGCTTCCGCTCATGGCGAAATTCATTCAGAAAGCCGCACGGTTGGGGAGCAAAATTATCCTCATAGCCCCATTCTGGCCTCGTCAAATCTGGTTTCCATACCTGCGGTCTCACAGTCCCCCCCCCCTTTAATCCTGGATCCCATTCCAGATCTGATATCGCACCCAATGGGGTGCCCAACACCGAACCTGGTCAACCTCAAGCTCGCGGCTTGGTTGATCCAGTTCCACTAATGGCAAGGACTCCCGGTATCTCGTCACCAGTGAAAACTATTCTGGTAGTGGCTCATAAACTGTCCACCAGGAAAATCTATAATAGTAAGTGGAAACGATTTTCTATCTGGGCTAACAGCCAAGGTCTCAACCCATTTACTGTTCCGATTCCTACAGTATTGGATTTTTTGTCCATGATTTTTGAACAAGGGGCCAGTGCATCAACAGTCAAAGTTCAGTTGGCAGCAATATCCCATTTTCATGAGGGAGTCGGATTAGGATCTCTAGCATCTACAAAATTGTGCAAGACATTCTTGCGTGGCGTTTTCCTTCTCAAGCCACCAGTGAAATCCGTGACTCCCCCTTTGGACTTAACCTTTGTTCTGCAAGCCTTAACAAAACATCCGTTTGAACCTGCAACTTCTGTACCCCTTAAATTTCTGTCCTGGAAAACAGCAGTTTTGGTAGCCATAACTTCTGCTAAAAGGTTTTCAGAGCTCCAAGCTTTGTGCATGCAACCTCCTTATCTTATTTTCCACAATGACAGAGCGTCTCTCAGGACTAACCCGTCTTTCTTACTAAAAGTTGCATCTGTGGCAAATATCAATCAGACTATCAATCTGCCAGTGTTTTTCAAAAATTTTCAAAATAAGGGGGAATACATGTTGCATACACTAGACGTACATAGACAGTTATGTTTTTACCTGCACAGGACCAAAGATGTACGTAAGGCTGATCAAATCTGTGTGTCATTTGCTCCTTCATACATGGGAAAAACTATATCCAAAGTGACATTGGCTAATTGGATTTGTCAATGTATTTCTCAGGCTTATAAGGCATCAGGCAAAACAACCCCATTTACAATCCGTGCACATTCCACTAGGTCCATCGCAACTTCTGCAGCCTTCTGGTCCAGGATGCCGTTGGACGACATATGTTCAGCAGCTACTTGGTCTTCTGCCCATATGTTTATTTCTCATTATAAGCTGGACATAATATCTAGAAGCAGGGCGTCCTTTGGCTCCGCGGTGCTTCAGAAAATCCTCCCATAGACCACCCAGGTTTCTTTGTTTAGGTAGCTGGGGACTCTGTCCCACAGGTTGCAGAACAAATGATGTAACTACTTCAGACTTAGAAGTTATGTACTCACCATAACGTTCCATCTGAGTAGGTACTTCATTTGTCTGCAACCATCCCCCCCTGCCATCCCCCTAACCAGTATCGGGTTTCTAGGATCTAAATTATTCTTGAGAATATCTGAACCTGTTTTATTACAGGTTTTTCAGGTGATACAGCAAAACCGATCTGAGGTAGTGTGGTGGTGACCGGGGATTGTGGGTAGAGGGGAGGAGCTAGGAGCTTGGATCTTGAAGCTTGGAAAGCTGCCGGTCGGATCCGAGGTCGGATCCGAGACCCACAGGTTGCAGACAAATGAAGTACCTACTCAGATGCAACGTTATGGTGAGTACATAACTTCTAATTAATGAGGATGGATATGGGGTAGGCTATGACTTTAGCAGCTTTTTGCAGGTATTCTGCAGGTAATTTATCAGCAGAGAGAGTAGTGGGTTTAAGTTTCTGTATGAGGTTACAGATAAGTGAAGTGGGCACTGGCTGAAAATGAAATTGATGAGAATTATTGGTAAAGGTTGTGGCAGAGCCTGGGATGCTTGGGGATAGCTGGTTGGCTAGGGATTGTATGGTTTCAGTGAAAAAAGTATTAAATGAGTCAGCTATTTGGATGGGATTGCTGTGATCAGAGCCAGAGGGAGAGGGAGTACTTGAGCATCCAGGGTGTAGGAGGTTATTGATACCTCGCCAGAATTTTTGGGGATTATTTTGGTTGGTTTGTTGTAGTTGGTAGTAGTAGTTTCTTTTATCGGCTAATATGGCTTTTTTTGTTTCATTTTGTAGCTGTCTGAATTGCAGGTGGTCTGAGGAGCTTTTTGTTGAGCGCCATTTGGCTCATTGTTTATTTCTTTGGAGGATTTTTTGTTTGGTCGTTTTGATGAGCCATGGTGCCGGTTTGGTTATAATTCTAACTTTGTGTAATGGGGCATAGCTGTCTAAAATGGTTAGAAATTTAGAGTTAAAGTATTTCACGGCATTATCTATTGGGAGGTATTTCAGGGGTGACCAGTCACAGGTGACTAGTTCAGCTTGAAAGTGAGCAGGGTTAAAATTTTTGGTAGTGCGAATAGTTCTACAGATGGTAGAGTTTAGGATGACAGTTTTTGTTCTGATTAAATAGGTAAGCAAGTGATCACTTATGTCCTCAGGGAGGGTGCCTGTTTTATAGTTTAGTTGGGGGGTATTGGTGAGTATCCAGTCAAGTGTACTAGTTTTGTTGTTAGTTTTATCGGTGCGGGTTGGGGATGTTATAGTTTGGGTAAAACCATATAAGTTGATACGAGTAGAAGGCTGCTCAGATATACAGGAGTTCCAGTTAATGTTAAAATCTCCAAGTATAATGGTTTCTTGGGGGTAGTTACTTGAGAGCCAGCTGAGGATAGCCTCTAATGTGTTGATGTTATTGCCTGGGGGAAGATAAACACATGATAGATATATGGCTTTGCTTTTGTTAAGCTGAACCTTAGTTAGAAGAATTTCTGCATTGTTGCAAAGTGGAGGTTTGGAGTCTAACAAGGTAACTTGTAATCCATTCTTATAAAGTATGGCTACGCCTCCTCCTTTTTTAGTGTTACGGTCACGTCTTATGATATTATAGCCAGGGGGTAGAACTGCACTGTCTTGTATTGATGGATTATAAACAAGCAGGGAGGCACTCATTCTTACCCCCTCTGCAGACTAGCCATGACTTTGTGGGACACAGCATTGACTTACCAAGTGCATCTGCAGGCACAATTCCTGCCAGGCAAGATAAATACTCTGGCAGACGAACTAAGCAGAAACCTCATGGATCCCCACAAATGCAAATTGGATCCACAAGTCTTCAACATCGCAAGGAAATGGGGATGCCTGGACATAGACCTATTTGCCTCTTCTCACAACTGCAAACTAAAGAGATTCTGCACAAGGACTTATCACAGACAAGCATGGAAAGTGGATGCCCTATCTTTCAGCTGGAAAAACCTAACAGTATATGCCTCTCCTCCCCAAGGTACTCCTAAAGGTCAGACAAGTGAAGCCAAAAATGATACTGATTGCCCCAGACTGGCCCCGCCAGTACTGGTATCCAATCCTAAGGAACTTGTCTCAATGCCCAGCCTGGACCTTACCTCAAATACCTCACCTACTGTCCCAACAAAACAATCAGATCCTGCACAGCCAACTCAAGACCTTAAATCTGGCAGCATGGCGGATAATGTAGTCATTCAAAACACACCTCTCACTAAAGCAGTGATGGATGTCATTTTGGAGGCCAGGAGGCCTAGTACTAGAAAATCCTATGCTGGAAAATGGAAGAGATTCTGTGCCTGGAACCAGGCACAAGGAATTGACACATCAGTACCAAACATTCCTCAGATTTTTGCAATACTTAACTGAGATGCTGGACAAAGGCTTATCCTTTTCATCAATTAAAATTCATGCCTTTGCCATTTCGGCTCATTACAACACAGAGCCACCAATCTTTTCTCATCCTTTGTTAAGGCAATACCTCAGAGGAGCCAAAAACCTAGGGCCTCCAAGGAGATCACTAATACCTGCATGGAACCTTAATTTTGTTCTGGAAAAACTCACTCTGCCCCCTTTTGAGCCAGCCGCTACAGCTGATATAAAGTTTTTATCTTGGAAAACAGCTCTGCACCTAGCAATAACCTCTGCAAGAAGAGTCTCAGAGCCACAGGCACTCAAGGCTGTGGAACTTTTTATCATTTTTTATCCAGACAGGTTTTCTCTGAGGACAAACCCAACATTTATGCCTAAGGTAGTGTCCACTGTGGCCCTTAACCAAACTATCCATTTGCCTACTTTTTATCCAAACCCACAGAATAAGGGGGAAAGAATTCTGCATTCTTTAGACATACACAGACAGCTACACTTCTATTTGAACAGAACCAAAGCTTTCAGAAAGACTGAGCAACTACTAGTGGCATATGCTGCAGGATCACAAGGAAAGGCTATTTCAAAGCAGACTATTTCAAAGTGGTTAGGCCACTGCATTCGTTTCTGCTATTCACAACATGGCAAGCCAGTGCCTAAGGGCATCAGACCACATTCAACTAGAGCAGCAGCCACTTCAGCAGCCTTCCTCAGGGGAGTACCAACCAAAGACATTTTAGAGGCTGCTACCTGGAGTTCAGTGCACACCTTTACAAAGCACTATCATTTACCACTCTACTCTAAATCCAGTGCAGTTTTTGCCACTGCAGTCCTGCAGGGCCTCATAGCCGCTCCTAATGCTGTTTACCTCCAGCCTCCCAACCATAGCTTTGGGATTCAACCCAAGTGTAATGACTGCAACAGTGAAACATGAAGAACATAGTACAGTTGTGTACACTTACCATAAATGTAGATGTTCGAGTGTATTCACTGTTGCAGTCCGGGTTACCTGCCCTCCATCCCCCATCTCTTTGCTGGAACTTATCTACACTTCTCTAATCTATGCAACCTATGTGGTGTATTTGCTTGTAGATGAAGGCATATATGTTTTGGTGCATGCATGTTTTATTGGCATATTTTCAGCCTACCCTTTTGGGGGCACCTGACACCTGGGGCAAGAAAAACTGAAGAAAATGGCATCGGCTGCATCCTTTATACCCCTGGCACACTGACGTCAGAGAAGAGGCGACAACAACCGACGCCGGACCTAGACTTTGGAATTCAGGCCGATTGTGGGTAGCCTGCCAGCAGGATAACCCAAGTGTAATGACTGCAACAGTGAATACACTCGAACATCTACATTTATGGTAAGTGTACACAACTGTGCTGTATTTATATTCAGATGCATGTGTCTGTCAGTAGTACCGGCATGGGGAATAGTGTCAAAAGCCTTGGCTAGGTCAAGATATGTTATATGTACTGCACAACCGCTATCTCCTTCTTTGTTTGTTTGCGTCTTTTGGCTTTTCCCGGTTAGGGGTCGCCACAGCAGAACTCCGGTCCGCTAATGATTGGCAGTAGATTTTTACGTGCTGGCTTGCTGGGCCTAATGCACAACCTTCAACGAAGGAACGCCCATTCACGCATCTCGCCACACAGCAGACGCTCTAACTGAGATCGAACGGGCAACATCTAACTGTGAGACGACAACTCTACCGCAGCACCACCACCACAGTATTATCTCCTCCTTCAAGTAACTTTTTAAAATAAATTAATGAGGGTAAGGAGGCAGGACCTTTCTTTGACAAAGTCAAATTGATGAGTGTCCAGAGGTTTCCAGAGTCCTGATTAATGAGATGTGAGATAATGCACTCCATAGCTTTATATATGAGGCTACCAAGACTTATAGGTATATAGTTACTAGGATCAATGTTTGGACAGCCCTTGTGTAATGGTATTACAAAGGCTGATTTCCAGGCCTCAGGAATGTAGCCAGTGGAAAGGCTTAGATTACAAAGTTTAAGATTTCAGATAAACATAGCATCAATAGTACCTCCCCGTAACTTGTCTTTAAACACTTGCTTGTAGACCAATGTCAGAAGCAAACCGAGTTATTTTAACTTACCACATCAGTCTACATAAGGCAGCAGCTGAGCATTAGGCCTCTTTTTGGTAAAACATGTCTGCACACTTCCCAACCTTTTAATAATAGTTGTAATATGAATGCAAAATGCTGAACAATATTCTGGTTGAGGCTCAGTTAAACACTTGTACAGCATTAACTTTACATTTGGATGCCTAGAAGACATGTAACACACAACTTTATTTATAGAAATTTTTTCTGATGCACTTTCATATTATCATTACAACTTTCTGTAAATGACGTATGAGCATTTATTCATATTGTGCACAAGCATTTTTGTGATGCATTAGAAATGACTGCAGTGGAAATTTCTCTGTATAAATGGGGCATTAAAGATTCTCATTTTTGGTCCCAATATATGCTACAGAGGTTCATAGGTGTGTACTAGGCTAATGGTCCTAGAGCCTTTACAAGCCTAGCCCATAGAAGTGCCCTGACATTCTACCACCCAACATTAGTTCCCTGTGCCTCTGTCAAGTAGAGCCACTGGAGTGATTCCCGGGGTAAATATTCTATTACCCATCAACTCATCAAGATCCCTCTTGAAGAGGGACAGCAAGGTGCTCTGCTTGACATGTATGGGAAGTCTATTCCAGAGCATGGGCAGTCTCTGTGTGAGGAACCTGTCCCTCCATCATGTTCTGTTGATTGTGGTAATGAGGTTGAGGTCTCTGGAGCATGCAGTGTGAAGTGATTGGGATTTCTTTAGATGTAGCATTTCTAAGAGAGCTGGGTCAGACATGGCTTTTGTAAGTCAAGTAGAGATCCCCTCTAAGTAGGCAATATGAGACAAAGAATTGGACTGAATATTTTTGTAGAAAAAGATTAATTGTACAGTTTTGTTCAGCTAGTGCTGATATTATCAAGCAATATTTTTGACAATGTGCCAATCTGTGATATTAAAAAGTATATGATGAAAGGAATTTATTCACAGGAGATGTGGGCCACTATGAAAGTAGTAGATGGAAAAATTCAACATATTGCAAACATGATTAGTTGATTTTTAAACCTTCTGATAAAAGCTATTGTTTTGATGCATTTTCCCAATATCTATATATATGTTATTTATATCTGAATTATATTAGTGTTTATAAAAGGGTTGACTTACTTATTTTGCTATGGACCAAGAAAGCTATTTAAAATTACTTAGTAAGGGGTATCGATTGGGATATTTAAGTAAGTCTGATACAGAAAAGAAGTTTAGTAATAAAAGTACAAAACTGCTACTTTTTATTGTCTACCTAAAGTATATAAAAGTATATTAGAGCCATACTGTGGACCTGTAATTTCTACTTCTAATTGCTTTCTTAGTAATATGGGTCAGTTTTTGCAAGAGTAAGACTCTCTTCTTAACAGCAGGGATACATGGTATTTTTGGGATAACATACAGGATATTGCTTGGGACGTGGATATGTATTGGATTGTTTTGGATTTAAAAGATTTGTACACCAATATCATACATGGATATGACATTGAAGCCTTGAATTATTTTTAGGCAATTGTCTAGTCACCAGAATCTAGAACAGAAACTGCCATTAAAAAAGGAACAATTAGTAGAGCATATAAAATATTGCATGATAACTATAAGAATCAATCAGATGTGGAGTCTGCATGCCCTCCCCGCGGTCGAGTGGCGTTCGAAAGACATGCGTAAATGGGCGTCCAGCTGGCACCTCGGCACGTAAACATCTACTGCCAATCATTAGTGGACCGTAGTTCAGCTGTGGCGACCCCTAACCAGGAAAAGCCGAAAGAAGAAGAAGAACTAGAAGAATCAATCAGAGGAGGTTAGAAAGGATTGGGAAGAGAGACTGGATAAACAGCTCACAAAGAAACAATGGGAGGACATATGTATGTTTCCCAAATATGCAACAAAGTCTAGAAGATTTAGGATTTTTGCCTGGAAATGTTTACATAGATATTTTTATACCCCAAGTAGACTCCAGAGAATTTTTCCTCAGGCAGACTGTAAATGTTGAAGGTGTGAAGGGGAAGAAGGAGGTAACTGAGAACATATTTTCTGGGACTGTGGTGAATTGGCAGACTTTAAGGATACCCTGCAGGATGCACTGTCAGAGATGCTTGGTGGGCAGATTGGTCTGACGAGGGAGATGATTTTTCTGAGCTATGATATAGAATCGGCATTGCCTAGACCTGGAAAAGCCTTGCTGTGTCCAATAATGGTGGCAATCAAAAAAGCAATTACTAGAAAATGAAACTCAAAATCTAAATATAGTAACAGAGATAAAACAACTGAAACTGAGATCTTTAGAAAACGGTAGGAGCAAACTACATAGAAAAAAATGGGAATTGTGGGAACAGTGCATACAAAGGAGGAATGAGTTCTAAAAGGTGGTAGGACTTATGAGCTGTGTAATGTTTGATTGAGAAAGATTGGGTAGATTATAAGTGATGTATAATGTTTGCAACTGGGAATGTGTCAGTATGGTCTGTGATGTAAAATGCTTGCGACTTGGATTGTGTCTGTGTGGTTTGTTTACGTTTAACTCTGTGATTGCTTATGTCGTAAGTGATGGTTTAATAAAGATGTTTCTTGTTAAAAGGCAGGACTTGAATAATTTATGTAACATTGCTTAGGTTATATGATATATAGCAATATGTCACAAGTGATGATTCAATAAAGGTGTTTGAAAAAAAAAAAAACAATTTGTAAATATTTTGGCAGAAATAATTGTTATATAATAGACATTAAAAGGATAAACAAATTAACTGGGTGAGTGTTGAAGCCAGAGAAGTGGAAAACAGGAGCTTGCTTTTTTTGGTTTCATCCTATTTCTTTAATACCTTTCTGCATTAATTGGGCTCTGTGGAGTTTATTTTAAAGAAAGATATAAAACAATATATTTCTAAAAACTGAAAAAGAGATGTATACAAAAAAGATGCTTAAGTCTATTTGAAAATGTTTTAAGGTTTCAGTTCTGAAGCTAACATTTTAGAGGCTAAAAGTAGAGTGTGGAAACTAAGTCAGGAATTGAACTTTTATTATATAAGCAAAAATGTGTGATAAAAAGTTCGAGAAAAGAAGTATCACCTTTGTTAAGTAAAAGAATAAGCAGGACAATGTATTATAGGATCATAGAATCATAGGAGGTTACTAGGCTAATGACCTCAGGGCCCTTGCAAGCCTAGCCAAGTTCAACCCATGTTCCCAAGGGTGTCTGGTTCAAGCAAAATCAGCACCTATTGCCCCTGTCCAAGAGGGACATGGGTGGAACCCCCAGGATGAATTTCCGGTTACACATCCAGTTGTCCATATTACACTTAAATAGGGCCAGCGATGGTCTTTGTTTAACATGAATAGGAAGCTTGTTCCAGAAGTGGGCAACCTCTGTGAGACAAATGTCTGTCCATCAAGATCTATTGATGCCATATACCAGGCTAAGGTCCTTTGAACGAGTAACCTGTATGTTATTTGACTTGCTAATGTGCAGTATTTACATTAAAGCCGAGTCAAAGATTGCTCTATATGCAAGGCACAGGTTGCCTCGGAGCAGTCTGTATGACACTGAGTAAAGTAACAGTGATTTCAGTCTGTCCGTATAAGACAGATCTTGAAAGACCCTGAATTTTCTTTGTAAGGAACCTCCAGTTGCTGCAAGTGTTTGAGAAGGAACATACCAAAGGGAGCATTATACTCTTATTGGTCTGATGAGGAAAGACCACAGGGTGGTATGCCCTTACTTATGAGATGAGCAATATAAAATGCCCTTCTTACCACTGTGGAGACATGGTGATCGAAGTTAAGGTTTCTGTCAACCTGTGTGGCCAGATCTCTCATCACTGACTGTCTGCTCACGGTATTGCTGTTGATGTGGTAGTTTGCAGGAATATCACCCTTGATGAAGGGGATGATGTATTTTTTTGCATTAAGTTTAACACCATGAGTTTGGCACCAGTCATTAGTCTGTGTAAAACATTCTTGACGGATGTTGACATTGCTAGGGTTTCAGTGATCGCTTCTAGTTTGCAGTCATCGGAAAACTTGGGTCAGCCACAGTCCTTTAGTTTTAGCCTGTACTTCAGAGAAGTAGAGTCCGAAGAGTAGGAGTCCAAGAACCGATGCCTGTGGAACACCACTGGTTACGGGTCTGCTGGAGGAGGTGGAGTCCCCTATTTTGACCATATGAGTTCCATCAATGAGCCAGTTTGCAACCCACCTGACAATATATGCGTTGATACCCAGCTGGGTGTGTTTGTCAATGATGGCTTAGTGGGGGATTGTGTCTAAGGCTTTTGCTAAGTCTAGGTAGGCTGTATGCACAGATTTATCCTCATCTAGGGCTTTGGTGACTGTCTCAAAGAAGTCCACCAAGTTTAAGAGCATGAGTTCCCCTTGACAAAGCCAAAATGGGTGGGGTTGAGCATTTGGAGATTTCCTATATCTTTGTTATTAAGGTCTATGATGATTCGTTCCATGGCCTTGCAGATAAGGGTGGTCAGGCTAATGGGTCTGTAGCTCCCAGGGACTGTGGATGGCACCCGTTTGTGCAAAGGGATGACTGTAGCTGTTTTCCATGCCACTGGGACAAAGCCAGTGATTAGGCTGTGATTGAAAAGGTGCCAAATAGTGATGTTAATTCCTGTTGTAACCCATGTAGAACACAGCCTGGGATGTTGTCTGGTCCTATAGAGACTGTGTTTTTGGCCTTGGAGAGGGTGTTTAAAACCTGCTCCTTGGAGATGCTAGCTTTGGGGTATATGTGGTGGGTCAGGGGAGTGGAGTTTGCACTGAACCTATCAGACAGCAGGTTTGCTATATCCATAGGTTCTGTATATATAGTACCCTTAACTACGAGTTCAGAGCAACTCTGGGACTTACCTTTGAGCTTATTGATGTAACTAAAGAACGCTTTGTGGTTATTCTTAGTTAGGGAAGCTAATCTGGAATCGTAGTTAGCTTTGTAGGACTTCACTAGGAGTCTTATTTGCTGGTTTAAGTTGAGGATGAAGTTTTTCCATTTTTGAGACTGTTCCTTCCTACTCTTAGTCAGCAATTTGTTTCTCCTGTTTTATAGCCTATTAATGGCAGCTGTCCACCAGGCAGGTTTGTTTTTTCCTTGAAGATCTTGCTTTGGTTCTATTAGGTATGGCAAAGTCAATACAATTGTACAGGTGCTCATATAAAGCACTGGTGTATTACTCAGCATAGGTGTCTTTTACATCAGTAGGAGTGGAGCTATAAAGCTATTTATGCCATCACGTTAGAGGTTGTAATTGACCTGGGAGAAGTTTTCAGTCTAGTTGTTGCTAAGGGTTGGTCTTGTGTTAGTTACTTCTAGCGAGACTGATTTTTGGTCTGATCTCACCAGGATTGACCACACACTGTGGCTGTTGCAGCAGTCCCTCATGTTGTTAAGCTGCAGATTTTAGGATGTTTGGGCCCCTTATGGGTGTGTCAACAAGAATGCTTAGAATTACTTCTGAAGAAATAGCTGCTTCACAGAAATATATAATGGATGTTGTGGAAAATGATTAATACCATGTATAGTTCTGTAATGGTAAATAAAAGGGGTTGAAATATTAAAACATTGATAACACTAATAATAACATCCTAATTTCACTTTTTATTATAGATGAATTAAAAGGGCTGCGGTGGTGCAACAGTTAGTGTTGTTGCCTTACAGCAAGAGGTTCTCCCATTCGATTCTCTGCTGGAGCACCTACTGTGTGGAGTCTGCATGTCCTCCCCGCAGTCGAATGACATCTAAAGACATGCAGGTAGGTGCATGCGTGAATGGGAGTGCTTTCTTTGAAGGTTGGGCGTCGGGCTGGCAATTCGATACCATAAAAATCCACTGCCAATCATTAGCGGACCGGAGTTCCGCTGTGGCGACCCCCTAACTGGGAAAAGACGAAAGACTTTAGTTTTATGATAGATGAATTAAACATGATCCTTATTAAAGACTATCTTCCTGGACCATATGGTATTTCCAGCCAGATGTTCTTCGTCATCACATTTGGGTCATCCCTGCCAGAGTAGTCCTCAGTCGGCCCGATTACCAGAAGCTTAGTATTTCTGCATCAGTTGCCATTGCTCCAGGACTGATGTCAGGTTGTAAGTGTTACAAATTAAGGCAGCCGACGCCATTACATCAGTCTTTCTTGCCGAGGAGCCCGAAGCAGAAGTGGTTCGCACGGATGCTGGTCGGCCACTACCTGAGTTTTTCGTTTCCGAATTGAAGTTGAAGTCTTCTAAAGCTTAGTACCCCATTGGGGATCCTATTTTCTTGCTCTAACTGATGTCAGAAAAAGTTAACAATTGTCTCGCCTGTGGAAAGCAAATACCACACCAAGATTTTCATTCTTACTGCATCACTTGCTTAGGCCCAGCCCCCGACATCCCCTGCTGTCGCTTTTGTGCTTTGTTCAATTCCAGAACTATATGTTGTCGAGCACTTATTGTAGCTAGATATTTTCTCTCTCAGTCCTTGAATTCTGATATGGCTTTGGTAAACCATCCGACAGATGTTCCAAAAAAAACGTAAAGATAAAGACAGAGACAGACCGCACAGGTCCAAATCTGCCGACGATGCTTCCGTTAAGCTAGTTGTCAGTTCTCCGGTCCTCAATGAGGCACTTTCGCAACCCCTGATGCCCGCTTCTGTGGATTTGCGGGCCGCTACCGAGACCCTTTCGTCCGGTATGCCACAAGACTTTTTATCAGCTAAGGATCCTGCGGATGTCTCTACCTTGGATGGGTCCGGAGCCGCTGAGCAGGCAACGG
Organism: Protopterus annectens; assembly: GCF_019279795.1. NCBI lineage: Eukaryota > Metazoa > Chordata > Ceratodontiformes > Protopteridae > Protopterus > Protopterus annectens. The sequence goes on along the minus strand of NC_056726.1, from coordinate 484,769,155 downwards.
CTTCTGAGGAAGTACTTCGCACTACTGATTTTCGACACAGACCGACGACTTTCGCGTCTACCGTTTTTTTCGAAAACTACCGAGTTTCTAAGACCCAGGGTACGAACCACACCCAAGAAACCGACTACCCAATCTCAGGCACCTGCTTCCTTGCCTCAGTCTGAGATGCTTAAAATGGCGGAAGACCTTATAATGCTTATCAGGGGAAGCCAGGCTACCCCTTCCAAAAGAAAAAGAGATTTGTCCCCAGTAGTTTTATCTGAACAGGAGTCCGATGACTCTGATGCATCTGAATATGAAGATATGCAACCCCTCTCAGCTTATGAGGATTCTGATGCAGAGGAATCCATCCCTTTAGCCTCCCCACCTGAGGACCTTTCCTTTGGGGAAACCCTACAAACCATAAGGGAACATTTCTAGTGGGAATGTCAGGACTGCCCTCAGTCAAAAAAGAAACTCTGGGAATTCTTAGATCTTCCACAGCACAGAGCTCTGGCCATTATTCCTGTCCTGGATGCTGTGGATGATGTTTTTAAAGGAATCCAGCTTGACTCCTGACACCTCCCTCCTGGTCCAAGGAAACCAGACAGGTACTACAGAGTCCCTGACTCTCACAAATTTCTTTTCAAAAATCCTACTGCTGACCGCAAGGTTATCTCTCAAGGACCTAAAGGAATTAAAACAACTTCTACTAAGAATCCCACCCCCTCAGATAGGGATTCCCAAGCATTAGACAGATGGGGTAAAAAAGTATACACCTCTGCTACTCTTGCTATTAGAGCACTAAATTGTCAGTTCCATATGCTGAAATATCAGCAACATACCATGGAACTCCTCAAGCAAAAAAAATCTTCTTTTCCTGCTTGTGCAGAAAATAAAGAGTTACAAGAGTTAATGCATTCTGCAAGTCAAGTAACTAAGCACACCTTATAATATGGTTTTGACGTCCTAGAAGCATCTTGCAGGGCGGCAGTCACTGGTTCTGTCCTTAGAAGGCATGCTTGGCTAAAGAAACAGCCCTTGCCAGACCATGTCAAATCCAAATTATTGGATGCACCACTGCACAAAGACAACTTATTTGGCACCAAGGCAGAGGAGGTCTTAAAAAAGATGGAAGAAAAAGCTTAATCTATGCAGACAGTTAAAGACTTCTTTCAGGTCCAGCCACCGAGGTTCAGTAGACATTGCCCCTCCACGCACTGGTCCTTTCCTGCCCCCTCCAGGTCAGCTCAGCCCAGACCTCGGAGAGGCAGAGGCCCCACAGACAGCAGCCCCAGGGAATGCCGAGATCTAAGCAATGGAGTTCCTCCTCTTCCAACCAGGGAGTGCTAAGCCACCCTCTCATGGCAAGACCTCACAATGACTTTACACTTCCAGCCCCTCCCACTGCCCACCCGCACTTGTCCCTAGAAGGAAAACTCTCCTTCCACGCAAGCACCTGGGCCACCATTACCAGTGACCATTGGGTCCTCAACATAGTGTCCCAGGGATACAAATTTTATTTCCACACTCTGACCTGCGTTGAATGGGCATGCCTTCGTTGAAGGTTGGGCGTTGGGCTGGCACCTCGGCACTGTAAAAATCAACTGCCAATCATTAGCAGATGGGAGTTCCGCTGTTGCGACCCCTAACCGGGAAAAGCCGAAAGAAGAACAACCAACCCCAAAAGGGTTCCCATATCTTCCCCCAAACCAGTGGGTAGAGGCCAAAAAGCAAGTCCTTTCCCTGCTCTTGATGAGGGCAATAGAGCATGTTCCTGCAGAACAGGTAGGCCAAGGTTTCTACTCCAGACTCTTTCTGGTATCCAGAAAAGAGGGTACCTGGCACCCCATCCTCAATCTATCCATTCTAAACACTTTCCTGGTGATACCAAAATTCAAAATGCTCACCCTACAGCATCTTCTACCTATGCTCTCCAAGGATGCTTGGTTAGCCACCCTAGACCTAAAAGAGGCCTACCCAGACATCCCAGTCAGGGAATCTTGCAGGAAATATCTCCATTTCAGGGCGGGATCACTGCAGTTTCAGTTCTCTGCGCTTCCCTTTGGTTTCTCCACTGCTCCCAGAGTTTTCACAAAATGTCTGGCTCCTGCCATTGCTTTTTGTAGACAAAGAAATATTCAAATTTACCCATACTTAAACGACTGCCTGATTCAGGCAGACAGTCAGGAAAAGCTGCTAAAGCACCTGACCTTTGTAAAGAACCTACTGACCTCCCTGGGGTATACTAACAATGAAAAGAAATCCAAACTTGTACCCACGCAAAAAAATTGTATTCCTGGGAGCAAGCCTGGACACGCCATCCCAGATGGCATTCCTTACACCAGAAAAACAAACCTACCTGACAACCTACTTTTCTCAACTAGCCACCAGACCCCAGTTATTCACAAGGAAAATCCTGCAAGCTCTGGGGTTCATGGCTTCTTGCATTCTACTCATTCCATATGCCAGACTGCATATGAGGAAACTACAATGGTACATAGGTAAAATCCTTTGGTGTCAACACCCCCAAGACCTGGAAACTATTATACCAATAAATACCTTGTTTAAGGAAAGATTTCCTTTGATAGGTAGCAGCACGCAACCACAACAAGGGCTACCCTTCTCATAACCCCACACCACCCAGACCATCACCACAGACGCATCAGACGGCAGGTGCATTCAGGGCCAATGGAGCTCAAACAAATACATCTGCACAGCAACCAAAAAGAGATGCTAGCTGTTCAGCAAACTCTTGACAGCCTTCAGACCCCTACTTTCCCCGGGGCCTCTACTGATCAAAACTGACAATACCACTGTGATATGGTATGTCAACAAGCAGGGAGGGACTCATTCGTACCCTCTGTGCAGGCTTGCCATGACCCTTTGGCACACGGCCTCAGCCATGCAACTACAGCTGTTAGCACAATTCCTGCCAGGCTCTCTAAACTCTCTGGCAGACAACTTAAACAGAAATCTTCTGGACCCACACGAGTGGCAGCTAGACCAAAGAACCTTCAACCTTGTAACCTAGAAATGGGGCACCCAGAAGGTTGACCTCTTTGCTTCCCACTCCAACCATCAGCTCAGCAAATTCTGCACCAGGGAACCTCACAGCAAGGCCTGGAAAGTGGATGCTCTATCCTTCCAGTGGGTCAACCTATCGGCCTATGCATTCCCCCCTTACTGCTCATTACATGGGTACTGCTCAAAATAAGGGAGGAACTTTAACTCTGCTGACGCTGCACAACCTGTCACCTCTGCCACCATGGCATCTCCCTCAGATCCCAAAATGTCTGACCCAGGGGAATGGAGAATTCATGCAACCCCAATTGGAGACCTTCAATCTGGCAGCCTGGCTTATTCCTTGACCACTGCACAAGCTGCCAATCTAAGCAAACAAGTTCTAGATGTTGTACGTAAAGCCAGACAGCCTAACAATAGAAAGTATTATGCTGACAAGTGGAAAAGGTTTTGCACCTGGATCCAGGCTAAGGGAGCTGGAACTGCACAGCCCTCCCTACCTCTCATCCTGGATTACTTGGCTGACCTACTACACAGGGTTCTATACTTCTCTTCCATTAAACTTCATGCCTCTGCCATCTCTGCCCATTTCAGCACAGAGCCACCTCTTTTCTCCCACCCTCTCATCAAACAGTTCCTAAGAGGGGCTAACAACTTGAGGCAACCCAGAAGAGCACCTACCCCAGCTTGGGACCTTAACTTTGCTTTTGGAAAAGCTCACCCCACCCCCCTTTGAACCAGCAGCGTCAGCAGAGTTAAAGGTCCTCTCTTGGAAGACAGCCTTGCTTTTGGCCATCACTTCATCTAGAAGAGTATCCGAGCTACAAGTACTAATGGCTGTTGAGCCCTTCATCATTTTCCATGCTGACAGGGTCTCCCTCAGGACTAACCCATCCTTCATGCCAAAAGTGGTGTCCAGTGTGGCTTTCAACCAATCCATTAATTTGCTCACCTTTTTCCCTAACCCACAAAACAAGGGGGGAAAGGATTCTGCACTCTCTAGATGTACACAGACAACTCAGATTCTACTTAGACAGGACTAAATCATTTAGAAAGAGTGATCAATTGTTAAGTCAGATTTGCTGCAGGAGCAGAGGGCAAGGCCATATCCAAACAAACCATTTTCAAATGGATAGCACACTGCATCCATTTCTGCTACAAACGGCACGAGAAACCTCTCCCCAAGGGGGTCAGGACACATTCTACCAGAGCTACCTCCACCTCTGCAGCTTTCCTCAGAGGGGTTCCCACCAGGGACATCCTAGAGGCTGCAACATGGACGTCTGTTCATACCTTTACCAAGCATTACTACCTGCCTATCTTCTCCAAATCCAGGGCAGGTTTTGCCACAGCAGTCTTGCAGGGCATCCTTGCCATTCCCCAGACTTCTTGACTGCCTCCACCCTTTTCTTCAGCTTTGGGAATCAACCCAAATGTGATAACTGCAACAGTGAAACATGAAGAACATAGTACAGTTGTGTACGCTTACCATAAATGTAGATGTTCGAGTGTTTTCAATGTTGCAGTCCTGGTTTCCCTCCCTCCATCCCCCTTGTCTCTCTCTCTCTATTTCTCTCTCTCTATCCTTGCAAGGATTTTTTCGTATTTACTTTCTACTGGTGGTGGTGTTCCATCATAACCGAGCTCCCTCTTGGGGGCTCCTGACAGAGCAAGAAAAACTGCTGTAATGGCGTCGGCTGCCTTAATTTATAACACTGCCGACCTGATGTCAGTCCTGGAGCAACTGCTACTGACGCAGAAATACTAATCCTTTGGTATTCAGGCCGATTGATAGTTACCCTGGCAGGGATAACCCAAATGTGATGACTGTAACAGTGAATACACTCAAACATCTACATTTATGGTAAGTGTACACAACTGTACTTCTTATATTCAGATGACGTTTAAATAAAAAGTAATTTTTAAAATATTTTTAGTGAGTAGCTTCAGGATGGGATCCAAACTAATATCTTTGAAGAAATTATTTGTTTATACTTAGAGGAGATAAAGCAAATTTATTGACTTGGAAACCTTTGACCCTCCCAAATACAGATGATAACATTTTCTGTAGGCTTTTACATGAACGCTCAAGTATTATCTTCTAAAATCATGGATGGTGTTTTTGGAATAAGGTGAAAACCCATACAAGATTTATTATGACTATTAAGAGAGAGGGTAGATTCAATAAAGAATAAAGGTGTAGAAATATTATTGACATGTAATATAAATAGCTCATAATGCCATCTGGGATGTGATGGAAAGTTATGGAATTCATTATAAAATAATACGTGTTATAAGAGATAGTTATGACAATACATGGATTAAGCCCATTAATTAATTTATAGTTAGAAAAAATGATTGAAAGCGGGCAGGGTTGTTCCTTGAGTGGTCTCCTGTTCGGCTTAGTTATGAATGTGATTACAAACGAATGTGCTCCTTATTATTCTTTGGTAGCATGGGATGTTGCTTTAGGAGTGAAGTTAGCTATATTGATTTGTAGTAAAGATCACCTAAATATCTGATTTTATATTTGATATTAGAACTAGGCTGTAAAATGTTGGATTATAGTTAAACATGGAACAATGTATTGATTTTAGGAATGGTAATCCAGTTCAGAATCTCATTTTTGTTGCATCAAATATAAAAATATTGGGAATCCACTTTGGATGTGATTTGACAATAGCTTTACAGTGGATAACTATTCTTAATATATGCAGAGAATTACAAAGGTGTTCTATGTTTAAAATGTCTTTTGATAAAAAAAATTGTTTTACATATATTGGTGCTTGCGAAATTAACATACATTGGTAGCGTATATGCATTCCCTCAGTGTAAAAAAATAACTTAAAATTAATTTCTCTTTTTATTTAGGGATGTAAACTAAATCATATTAAAAATAAATGTAGTACACTGTTGGAAAGAAGTGTATGGATTTGGGCTCATCCTGTTGCATTTTTGTCTTTCATACACATATATAAAATTTTAGATAAACCTCAAAATAAAACCTCTGATATTGTTGCTAGACTTTTGAGGATGAATATCTGGGAAGTTGTACAACATGGTGAAAGGCAGTATTATTTGAATATATTGGTAAATTGATGTTCTGAAAATTGTAGTCGGGAGATTTGTTAATAGGAAATTGTGGTAAGTGAAAATAATGGATTCATATTATTAGAGACCATGGGACTGTTATACTGCTAATGATAAATGTATAATAACTAAATAGTAAAAAGGTTGTAAGGACGTCTTGAAGATGCATGACTTTTTGAAGATGGGAAATTGACAGTGAAAGGTCAAATCACATATAGTCAGATCAAATATAAAATTAAATTACAGAGATTATGTACTTTTTGTAATACAGGGGAAACTTTATATCATGTGTTACTCACCTGTTCTAGAGTACAAATACATTGGGACAGGGTACTTCATCATTTTGAATTTCAGTTTTTGCATCCTTTAAATACGGATGTGATATTATATGTTGTGATGAATAAAAGTTGATAGGATTTTAGTGCTGCTTTGATGCTGTGGTTAATGTGGTGTGATGAACTGCTTTATGATAAATTGTGGAATTGTTCTTTAATATTGGGGAACTCAAAGGAGTTGCTATGACAAATGTATTTTTGTAAATATTACATTTTCTGTTGATTATTTTCTTTGATTTGTTTATATCAGTGTATGTCTTGCTGTTTGTTTTCTCTTCATTATTATAAAATACTCCTACTCTTTTTGATAAGTGCCATGTCATTTTTTTTTTTTTTGCGCATCCACCTGAGCTGCAACCTGTTGAAGCAGATGGGGCCTTGGTGTTAATGTGTCCTTCAGAGGATGGCGCACACAGTAGTACAGTGCTCCCTCTTATGCTACACTGCAGTGTCAGTACTGGAAAAATGAATCCGGCTACATGGTGTGGGGATAGAACCCACAGGCTTCTTCACCAAAGGCACATGTACTATCTGTTGCGCTACCAAGACTGCTTTCCCACTATATGAAAGTATGCTTTTCTGACATTGGTAGGTGCACAGTCTTAAAAGTTAAATTGTTGTATTTGTAGGATTTGTTGTGAATGGCAGAAAATTTTAGTAAGTATTTGCAAAAATGCCTTTGCTGCCATATGGAGGTAATTTATATTAATGAGTTTTGAATAATTTTGCAGATGACTGCAAGCTAGGACCAGTAACTAATTCCCCAAAAGACTTTGTCACCCTGCAGGAAGGTTTATCTCATATAAAAAACTGGTGTAAAAACCATGGTCTGAAACTAAATACCAAAAAATGCATTATTGTATCCTTTGGGAAGTCATCTACCCCAGGGAACTACCACACTGACAATATGCCCCTAAAAGTTGACCCAGTTGTCAGAGATTTGGGAAAACATGTGAACAGTGACCTAACTTTTGACTAATGCGTATCTATTGAACAAACAAAAAATGCAGGACAAAGCACTTCAAGCACCCAGGAAATCTTCAACTATTCAGCTCTTTATTAGGGTTAAAACCAGAACGTAGTGCCACACTGAAAGAAAAATGAAGTTAAGCGCTTTTCATCTGGTTCAATGACCAGTCTTCTTCAGACAAGTAACAGCAGGCACAAAGGCACTTCATATAAATGTATATATATATATATATATATATATCTATGTATATGTATATATGTATGTATGTATATATATATATATATATATATATATATATATATATACATACATACACACACACCAGAACGCACTTCCCTCCGCCCCCTAATTAAACAATTAACTCATACAGAAACAATTAATTCTATGCGTAAAATGCAATTTGGAAAATCAGTTTAAAAATCATTCTTTAAAACCAGTTAGTTCATACTAATATTATAAACAATACCACATCTACTACCATAATTGTGGCAACTATTAGTTAGAAAACATGAAACAAAATACCTGATTTACTTGTTGTGTCTTTCGGCTTTTCCCGGTTAGGGGTTGCCACAGCTGAACTACTGTCCGCTAATGATTTGAAGTAGATTTTTACGTGCCGAGTTGCTGGCCCTGATGCACAACCTTCAGCGAAGGTACGCCCATTCACGCATGTCTCCACACAGAAGACGCTCTAGCTGAGAATCGAACAGGACAGCGTCTTACTGTGAGGCGACAATGCTACCGCAGCACTACCACCGCAGTAAAATACCTGATTTACTAGGAACTTAAATACAAAAATCAAAAATTCACTAATCAGAAGTGTATTTAAAATTCAGATCTTGTATTATTCAGCACCCACACAACTGTAAAGGTTGCCACCTGGTGAAAATGAAACCACTTGCATACTAAATTAACCATGATTATCAAACTGGTATAAAGTGGGTAACCCATATAGCACAACTCAAAATATGATAAAGATGATAATCATGGCTAATTTAGTATGTAAGCGGTTTAATTTTCATTAGGGGGCAACCAATACAAGATCTGAATTTTAAATACACTTCTGTTTAGTGAATTCTTGATTTTTGTCTTTTAAGTTCCTAGTAAATCAGGTATTTTGTTTCATGTTTTCTAACTAATAGTTGCCATAATTATTAACTAACTGGTTTTAAAGAAAGATTTTTAAACTGATTTTCCAAATTGCATTTTATGTATAGAATGAATTGTTTTTGTATGAGTTGTTTAATTAGGGGGCGGAGGGAAGTGTGTTCTGGTGTGTGTGTGTGTGTTTGTGTGTGTGTGTATGAACTGCGTTTGTGCCTGCTGTTACTTGTCTGAAAAAGTTTGTTCATTTCACCAGACGAAAAGCGCTTAACTTCATTTTTCTTTCAGTGTGGCACTACGTTCAGGTTTTAACCCTAATAAAAGAGCTTGAATAGCTGAAGATTTCCTGGGTGCTTGAAGTGCTTTGTTCTGCATTTTTTGTTTGTTCAACAGTTTGTGGTGGTGGTTCGATTTATGCTTCTCTATTGTTGTAAGAAAGTCCTTCAGTATTGCACAGATTATAAACAAAGGGATTGTGCTTAGATCTAGGGATGTCATTGTTCCTTTTACTTAGCCCTAATTAGGCCAGTCATTAGATATAATACTACCTTTGGCATGCATCTGTCCAGACACTTGCAACAACTGGAACGCCCACAAAAATACTATACTAAAAGGATAAAAGGCCTAAACAGCATGTCCTATATGGACTGACTCAAAGCTGCTTCACTATTCTTGGAATCCTGTGACCTGTGTGTGGAATACAAGGCATCCTCTGATGCATTACTGATACTATTTGACTTGCTGATGTGAAGTAAATCTATCAGAAGTACCCTGTCTAGGGATCTAAACTTCTTCTGCAACATCAACAGAATGGTTTGGAGGGACATGTATATTTTGCTGAGGATAACGTTGCTAACTCCCAATCCACATAAAACAAAGTTTATCCGTGTCCATTTTCCAGTGCAACTTGGATCTGTGGATGGGAAACCTACAATTTACTGCAGGACTGCCCTCTGTACTACTACTACTAATTGACAGATACAACTCTTAAATGCTTTTCCCTTGAATGGGTCCCCTTAAATTATCAGTGGTATGATCCCAGTTATTCTCTTTAGGGATAATATACAATTTCTGACCATGGAATGGGTAAGGCCAGTCTCTAACCAAATGGGATAATTTATTTCAAGCACAGAAAGGGAAACTGACTAGGCTTAAAATGACCCACAAGTGCAACTGGCCTAATACTTACCTATGAAGCTATGAAAAGTCACAGAATTTCTGACGACAAATGTAATGAGCTGTTGGTAGTGGTATTGTTTCCATGACTGAAAGTGACCCAGGTTTATATGGCTGTCCATAAACTACTTCACTGAATGCTCCATACAATAAACTTATTTGAAGTGCTATGCGGTTCCCAAAATTCAGACACTGCATGCACTTAAATTGCCTGTGTTGTCTTTTGTTTGAGCAGCTGTTGCTCTCTGCTTAGTGTGCTTGTCACTTTGATGCAGTAGAAGTAAATTATTACACAGGTCGGCTGCATTATTACTGTAATGAAGGAACTGCGCATATCACACTGGATTAACATATAGACTTTTCATACAGCTTTCCTGATTATATACTGACTTGTGCATAGAGGAATGAAAGAGTAACTGATTAAGGTACTTCAACAAATAAAACTGCGACTTGGGCAGTAAATCATCTTACAGCCAACTCTTATTATTGCAGGTTATCCACTATTCCATGTTTCTTGGTTCACGTGCATATATACACGAATGATCCACAATGAAAACAAGACCATTATGAAAGAAGGTGTTACTCATTTTCTGAATCTGTCAGTATTTGAGTATTCCTTGGTTTCACTAGGATTTGCTGAGGTAAGAGATTTTATTTAGGAATGAATTGCATGCATTTTTTGTGGCTATATTTGATCCAGCTTTTTATACTGCCACAATATAAGTAATTGGATGTGTGTTAATGTTTTCCTTTTATTGAAGAGGATTATAAATTGCAATCATTTCTACAGATTCCAACAACCTTAAAACAGCAGTACACAATACAAAAACAGCATGAAAATTAAATCAGTTGTTATAAATATAAATACTATGCAACAATTAGTATAAATGCCTACATAACAGAAATAAAGTTCTGATATTGTTAATCCTAGTTCATTCCTTACGCATGGGTATCGGTTCTGAACTTGGAACCGAGTCGGCCATTTTTCAAGCTCACGTCAGCTTCAAACTCTCAAGCTAAACTCTTACCCAGAATCCCCCTCTCCCTGTTACCTCAGGTTTCATTTGCCGAGTTGCCATTCGGTCGTGTCAAGCTGCTTCTCTTGAGCTAAGTACAGTTATTTGTTGTTTAATAACAATTTATATTTCTTTTCTGTCAGAAAAGTTTCTATTTCATTGTCTCTTACCCTATCGCATCTAGCGATCATACTTTCTTCAGGTTTTTCTTCTCTTTTCTCTACCTTTTTACCGCAAGGTACTCTCCTTTTACCATCGTTGGTAATCCTTCCCTTTTTCTCATACCTTCGGGTATTCTTTTCTACCATTGCTGGTACCCTTTTTTGCTTTCTATTTTAGCTATTATGGCAGATAAGAAAGGTAGTCCGGTGTTTAAATGGTGTTCTTATTGTGGACACAAACTACCTACTTCTGATGCACACTCTTTGTGCGTTTATTGTTTGGGGGCGTCCCACTTGTCTGTTGACCCGCCCTGTACTATTTGCGAGAACTTTTCAAATAGAACCTTGTTGGAAAGGAAAAACAAGCTGTTACGGAAGGGACTTCTTAACTCTCCCTTTTCAGAGGCTATTTCTGGGTCGGAGGCCTCAAACCCTCCTAGAGCCCATAAGAAAATCTTGAATGTTCCTACCAAGGCTAAATCTTTGCCTTCGTCCCCCGGCTGGGGACTCCCACCAACCAAAAACTAAAAAGGCTAAAGTTTCGGCTCTGGAGCTCACTCAGTCAGCCCCAGTGCTTTCGGTGCCTAGACCTTCGGCACCGAGGCCTTCGGCTCCATTAGTGATCTCGGCTCTGTCTTCTCCTGCAGCCTTCACTATATCAGCACCAAGGGGCTCCTCGGTTCAGACTATTACCACTGTATCAGCACGACCACTCAGTCGGCGCAGACCTTGACCACGTCGGCTCCGACATCTTACTCGGAACAGACACCTTTATTGTTGACTCCAGTTTTGTCCGTTCCATCTTCGGTACCGACAACCACTTCGGCACCGATCCCTGTGTCAGTGCAGACCATGACCTCGGCACCAATGACTTCTACAGTGCAGACACCCGTAGTCCAGTCTGTTCGGCACCGTTGTTCTCTGTGCGGACTGGTGAGATGGACACCGAGTTTACATCTTCTGTGGACAGGCCTGTTTCTCCCTCAGTCTCCGTGAGGTCCACTAGAAGCCTTTCCGAACACGATGTGTTGTGTCTTGTGGATCAGGTGCTCTTGGCCAGAGGTATCCCACTCCCCAGGAACTATCCTTCCTTGGGAGGTGATCACCCATCTCCAAAGACCCCTTCTTATTCTCCTCCTTCACTGCCTTTGAAGTCCATGGATATAGCACAGTCTTCCCTTTCTGCAGTTCCCTTTATGGATCTCACTAAGGAACTGCAGTTGCCTTCGTGGCAGGAAAGTCTTGCTATGACCCAGGATGTCACTTGTGACACGCATAGTTTGCTGCTCCCCAGCCATCCAGGGACTCCAGGTCGGCAGGCTGAGCCACTTAGGGGAAGGGGGTAACCTCTGTCCTAAACATTCACTCCTCTTCAGGTGGACCAGCCTTCCAACTGATGGAGAAGGCTTTCGCTGCTGCTGGCGATACTGGACTGTCTATCTCTCCGTCCTCCTCTGGCACACTGGTTTCACAAGTCTCACCGAGCGGACACCGGGTGCAAGGGCCTCAGGACATATTCCCACAGGAAACCCCTTTTCTGCTGTCCTCCCCAGCTTCTCCTGCTGAAGTCCACCGGAAAAGTTTGTGTAAGAGGAAGCACATGGACTCCAGAGAGGAGTCCCTCACTGAAGACACAGATTTTGATGAGGGGAAGGATCCCCTCGGTCACCCTCTGAGGTATTCTTTGGTGATGTCCTCGAAATCCTGAAACAGAGAGGTGACTAGCAGTCCTCTAATCCGACCTCTGAGGAATCTGTGCTCCTGCAGGCCTTTTGCGCCCAGCCCCCTACCTCCTGGGTTACTTCACCTGCTGATGAACTTGTCCGGCTTATTGTGCAGCGTGCTTGAAAGGCTCCTGACACCATTGAAGCTATTCCCCGGAGGCCAGATAAGATTTTGTCCCCTCCTGCTATGGATCCCCATTGGCCAAAAGGTCTTCCTGTGGATGCTTTGGTGGTGGCGGCCGCAACAAACAAGGATCTGGCAGAAGAAGAAAGCCAGACTGTCCATCCACCTAACAGAGTCCCGGGCCCTGGACAGGATAGGGAAGCGTACCTTTGCATCAGCGACCTTTACTATTAGGTCCCTGAATTATATGGCACACTTTACCAGGCTTCAAAGGGATCTGATTTCTGAGTTTTCTGAAACCTTGGCTGGTGCCGTGTCTGATGAGGTCCGTGACAAAGTGGCCTCTCAGCTGGCCACCATTGAGTCAATGTCCAACTCCTCTATGCTACTGAGATCTCACGCATCAGAAGGAGAAGCTAGAGCAGCGGGTTCCGCTGCTGTCTTGAGACGACACGCCTGGATGCGCTTGTGCAATTTCGCGGAACCCTTTAAGGCTTCCTTTCTTAACGTTCCCATTGAGGCCGCCTCTGTGTTTGGACCCAAAGTTAAAAGCACACTGGCCAGATGTGAACAGGACAGTAAGACCTTTTCTGCCGTAGGTGTCCATTATTCTTCCCCTCAACGTGCTTTCTCCCGAAACCAAAAGAGTGGGAAGATATGGTTCAAGAAATCTCAGGGTCCTTTCTGTGACACACAGGCTGAGTTCTCCCCTAGAGGCAGAGGGGGAAACTCACAAGGAAGACGCTCCTTTCGGGGCAGAGGGGGTCCGTGTAACCAGGGTTCCAGGGATTCTTTCCCTGGCCAATCCTACTAACGCTCCTGAAGAGCGACCCAACTCCTTTCCTCTGGAGGTGGTTGGGGGTCGTTTCTCCTTTTACCCTTCTGCCTGGCTAACCATCACCACCAATTCTTTGGTACAAAGGATTATAACCAGAGGTTATCATATCCCTTTTGATCTTTGTCCTGTCCCTTCAAAAAACCTTCCCGGCGTTCCACCCAGTCAAAGGGAAGAAGCAGCACTAGAGACAGAAAAGTTGCTAGGAAAGAGTCATCCAAATAGCCCCTCCAGACCAGATAGGATCCAGATTCTACTCAAGACTATTTTTGGTGCCAAAGAAAACCGGGGGCTGGAGACTAATTTTGGATCCCAGTTTATTGAACAAGGTTGTGAGAGTACAAAAATTCCGGATGGTCACAATACAGTCTATCCTCCCGCTTTTGGAAAAAGACGATTGGATGTGCTCGATAGATCTTCAAGATGCGTACTACCACATATAAGTGGACAGGCCATCAGGAAGCTTTCTGTGCTTCCGTGCGGGAGCCAGTCACTACCAGTTCAGAGTACTGCCCTTCGGACTCTCTACAACCCCCAGAGTGTTCACAAAGTGCATGGGAGTTGTCACAGGTCACTTGCGACTTCAAAGATTCCAGGTGTTTCCATACCTAGACGACTGGTTCATTTCCACCCCCACCAGACATCTACTGGAAGAAGCCCTGGCATACTCTCTTCTCGCTGCACAAAGGCTAGGCATAACCATAAACTGGCAAAAATCCAATCTCACCCCATCTCAGTCGACAGAATTCATAGGGGTTATCTTGGACACAAAGAACTGCAGAGCTGTTATTCCAGAGCACAGAATTTTAAGGATAAAGCAACAACTGATTCCAATCCTTTCAAGGGAGAAATCCTCAGCTCACTCGGTTTTGCAGCTGTTGGGTTCCATGGCAGCCTCCATCATCATTGTCCCCCTGGCCAGATTTCACATGAGGCTTCTACAATGGCTACTGCGCACCCAGTGGTATCCCTTTCAGCATCCTCTTTCAGCCATGATTCGAGTAACCCACAGGTGCAAACAGGATTTAAATTGGTGGATGACACCCAGTCTGTCACAATGGTCTTGCCCCTTCTCCCCCCAGCAACCCAAGGCCACAGTGACCACGGACGACTCCCTGATGGGGTGGGGGGGGCTATGTCAGGGACAGACAGTCCAAGGCACTTGGTCCGAACTGGAGGCCCATCTGCATATAAATGTTCTAAAGCTGAGGGCGATGCTTCTGGCGTTGCAAGCATTCCATCCCCTGCTGCCATCTGGGACAATTGCAGTTCAATCAGACAACATGGCGGTGGTCTGGTACATCAACAAGCAAGGTGGAACCAAATCTTACCCCCTTTGTCGAGAGGCCATGAGGATATGGCAATGGGCGATGGCTACTAACCGTTTTCTTCTAGCAACGCACATTCCCGTGAGTTCCAGTGTGATAGACAGACTCAGCAGGTGCATTCTTCAACCTCAGGAGTGGTCCCTGAATCCCTTGTTAGTGGCGGAGATCTTCCACCACTGGGGCCGTCCTTGTTGCGACCTCTTTGCATCCCCGAACAACTTCAAATGCAGCAATTACTTCGCCCTGATTTCCCCCTCTGGAACAGTCACCCAGGGATGCTCTAGTCCACGATTGGCCCTCTGGTCTTCTTTACGCATTCCCACCCTTTCCCAGTTTCTGAAGAAAGCCCGTTGGTTGAAGTGCAAGGTGATCCTCATAGCACCATATTGGCCTTGACAGATTTGGTTCCTTTTCCTTTGGCCTCACCTACTAGATCGACCATGGATTCTCCATCCAACCCCAGAGTTGATCTCACATCAACAGAACCTGATTCATCCCAACTTGAACAGCCTGAAGCTCACTGCTTGGCTACTCCAATTCCCTTGCTTGCCAGGCAGAATGATCTTTCTTTACCAGTACATGACATTCTCATTGCATCTCATAAGTCTTCCACTAGAATTACTTATCTGAGCAAGTGGAAAAGATTTACCTGTTGGCTGAAAGATAAACAAGTAAATCCCTTCTCAGCACCAGTATCGATAATACTTGACTGTCTGGCCGACCTTTTCCAATCGGGTCTGTCGGCCTCTACCATTAGAGTTAATTTGGCTGCAATTTCTAATTTTCATGAGGGTGTCCCAAGATTCCTCTCTTATGTCCCGCAAATTGGCAAGACCTTCATAAAAGGTGTGAATCATCTGAAGCCACCCTTTAGAGAACCTATACAACCATGGGATTAATCATTAGTTCTACAAGCTCTGACAATGCCACCTTTCGAACCAGTCTCTTCTTGCGACCTCAAGCATTTGTCATGGAAAACCTTGTTTTTGGTCGCCATTACTTCTGCCAGACATATTTCTGAGCTTCAAGCTTTATGTAGCAAGAGTCTATACTTGATTTTTCATAGAGATAGAGTGTCTCTGAGAACTAATCCATCTTTTCTGCCAAAAGTGATCTCTGGAATGTCCATTAATCAAACCATTGAATTGCCAATTTTCTTTCCCAATCATTCAAACAGAGGAGCGTATTGCCTACATACCCTAGATATCCACAGACAAATCTGTTTTTACCTAAACAGGACTAGGTCCTTTCGTAAATCTGACAAGTAATTTTTGGCCTTTTCTGGACCTAGATTAGGATCTGCTGTTGCTAAAGTCACATTAGTGAGATGGTTGAAGGACTGGGTGACCATCATTTATACACAACGTAATATCTCGTTGCCTACTACCATGAAAGCTCATTTAACAAGGTCGGTGGCAGCTTATGCTGCCTTTCATGCCAGAGCTTTTTTTACATGACATCTCTGTGCAGCTGCAACTTGGGCTACACCTCATACCTTCATCAATCATTACAAATTGGATTTGGCCTCCAGGGGAAGAGCATCTTTCGGTTCAGTGGTGCTCAGGAATGTCCTTCCATGAGAGCCTCCCAGGAATAGAGGTAGCTGGGGACTCTGTCCCATGAGTAAGGAATGAACGCAGATTAACAATATCAGATAAAGAAGTTATGCCTTACCATAACGTTCCATCTGTATTGTTGATCCTCGTTCAGTCATTACGACCCTCCCTCCTTCCCCCTCCTGTGGTTTCTAGTGGATCTCACCATCCGGTTCTCTTAGGTTATTTGACCAGAGGTTGCCTCTACCTTCTTTGACTTGCAAACTCAATCTGACGTAACAGGGAGAGGGGGATTTTGGGTAAGAGTTTAACTTGAGAGTTTGAAGCTGACGCGAGCTTGGAAAATGGCCTGCTCGGTTCCGAGGTCGGAACCGATACCCATGAGTAATGACTGAACGAGGATCAACAATACAGATGGAACATTATGGTAAGACATAACTTCTTTTTATGTTGGCTTTTATAAATGTTGTGAAACTGTGCACACATTAATTAAAATGGCTTAACGTAGACATTTGGTTCCTTATAATTTTAGTTTGATTTGGAAGACTGTCAGCTTAAGGTCTGTTCTGTGTTCATCATGCTGGTTTCTATGGCAGTAGTCGTAGCAGTATCGGTTATATCCTACCAAGGATGCAACAGCTGCCAGCTTTCAGTGCTACAGGGCACCTTCCACACACCCAAACTGTCAAGCAGCTTGAGTTGACTGAAAGAAAAGTTTGGGAGTGACACTCTTCAGAGCTGTACTGCCTTCGAACAGTATGCCTCTCTGAGGCTTTCAAGGATGGATGGGTGGCTTGTGGTTTCCTTTGTTGGGTAGATAAGTTCCCTTTAGGGGAAAAACTCCCATTTTCTTAATTTTGTTGATGTTTTATTACTTTCCTCCTTAGGAAAGTTATTTTAATGGTAGGAGCATTGTGTTTAAATGGATTGTCTTGAGACTGTAATGTACTTTTAAACACAACACTTGTTTTTTTTTTCTGTTGGTTTAACATTAGTGTAAAGTAACCTGAAAACATTTTTCTGTTGAGAAATTGTTTTTTTTTCTTCTTCTTCTTCTTCTTTTGTGGGGCTAGCATAGTTTTTTAAAGTGTTTTTCACTGTTTTTTTTCTGTCAAAAATTAACTTTTGTGGACTGATAGTGTTTATCAATAATTGGCTGCTTGCCTTTTCCGGGAAAGAGGCACCATTTTCTGCTTGACCATGAACAGACTACAAGTTCCATGATCAATCCTTCTTCCAGCCACAAAAAGAAAAAGTTAAGCAAACAACATTTTCCACCTTAACAGGCTAGCAATTTGCCTCAACTGCAGGTGGGTGACTCTGCTGTGGCCGCTTGTTGTACCTCAGACCACTCATCTTTTTGTAGCACCTACAGCCACTGTGGACCAGGGGTTAGCTATGTCCTCTGTGGCTGTTGGGGGTCTCATCTTAGTGGCAAGTGAGAGCCAGTCTTTGTCAGTCCTTGGAGAGGGAACAGTGAAGGGTTTCACTGTTGTCTTAATGCTATGCCCATCCCTGGGGAAGCAGCTGTTGCTATTAGTAACACAGATGGTCTTATTTTTCCTGTCAAAAAGTAACAGAAAACTAAACATGTATCTATTCCTCCTCACATTTCATTGGGTAGGAGTAGTTTACTGGGTCTGGTTCAGGGTTTAATTCAGGCTATTAATCGTTCTTGTAAAGTAGTTTTTGGTAAAATAAAGGATTCCTCTTTTCCTGAAGAGAAGCAAGATTCTGAAACTGAACAGGAAGATGCAGGGACAAATACATTTTTTTTTGCTCTGATTTCTGATTCAGACTCAGAGGAGAGCTCAGTGTCTGATTCTCCCTGTGGGTTTTATTTTTCTCTGAGATTATGGTGAGAATGTGCTAGTGTTTTCAGTGGGAGAACACTGAGGTTTCTCAGTCCCTCAGAAAATATTATAAGATTTTACAGAAGGATTTTCCATATCCATTCCTCCAGTTTTGTCTCCTTCAGAGTGTGTGTGTGTGTGTGTGTGTGTGTGTGTGTGTGTGTGTGTGTGTGTGTGTTACTGCCTGCAATTTAAACAGCAGATAAAATGTATAAAGTTTTCTATTTTTATTTGTTTTTTTATTTACTACTCCCAAACCTGACCCAGCAGCTATAGTTAATCCCACTGCTGCTAAACACTTAGTTAATTCCAATCCTACTCTTTCTGATAAGGATGGAAAAAGTACATACTCCTGAAACTTTGATGTAAAGGATTTTGAATTATCAGGCTCGTATGTTAAAAGTTTATTCTGATAAATTGTGAAAGTATGATGATTGTTTTAACTGCAGTTTCTTCTTGAGAGGAAAAATCTGCATTAGAGTTTATTCTTTTGCACAGGTCATCACGCTTTGTTTGCAGTGTGTGTGTAACTCTGTTGATACTACTTCGAGGGCTATGGCCACTAGTACTGTTTTAAGGAAGTTTGCATAGCTGCATTCTCAGAACCTCACATATGATGTTAAAATGAGATTTTAAATTCTCCCTTGGATAGAGATTGTGTCTGGCCTCTCTGTGATCAAAGGGGCAAGCTGATGCAGGGAATTTTTCAGCCCTCCTTTTCAAATTGTCCACGGGATTTTTTACCTCTTCAACCAGTTTTGGCAAAAACAGAATAAACAATCTCAACAAAATTCAGGTAAACAGATACTTAAGAAGAAATGGCAAGGGAGTTCCAAAAAGGAAGTCTCAAACCTCCCAAAACCAACGGTATTCTAATAATTTTGAATGCCTGATCAAGAGACTTTGTGACCAGCTCCCAACCTAACCCCCTTTTCCTTCCAGAAAGTACAAATCTCCATTTTTCTATGGCAGTGGGAGGAATTTCCCCCTTTCTATGTGGTCATTCCTGATTCTCCAGATCAGACTGTTTTGTTTCCACCTGTTCTTCATCACATGCTGTCCCAAGGAGTAATATAACCAATTCCTCCTCCTAAATTTGTTTGAGATAGTGCCCAAAATCAAAAACATGTCACTTCACAACCTGTTAGCTCTTCTTCCTCTTTCAACGTTCCTGGTAACAGTAGACTTAAAAGATGTTTAGCATCACATCCCCATTCATTCAAACTACATACATTTCTTAAGGTTTTGTGTGCCTAAATCACGTTAGCAGTTCTCCATGTTACCCTTTGGACTTTCCACTGCACCGAGCGTTCTTAAATTGTCTAGCTCTAGATCAGATGTTGTCTTCTTCATTCCCCCTCACAATAGGGTCTCTGATCCGGCTCGGCCACATTCTACAGACTTGGATTTGACTCTCTGGCTCCTCCCTCCTACTTATAATGCCCTGTATCCATTCAAGTGCCTCAGATCTCATTTGCCTCTTCAGTGAACCAACCGCTGGTCACGTTCTCTTAAGCTCGAGTTAGAGTTGTTCCTAGTTCTTGCAGTTGTTCAGCTTTTAGTCGACTTTAAGACATCCCTCCTTTTTCTTTTTGAGTGCGAGTGTGTGTGTGTGTGTGTGTGTGTGTGTGTGTGTGTGTGTGTGTGTATATACGCGCATGTGCGCGTCTCTTCTTTCCTATACAAAAAAAAAAAACATAAAAAGGTAGGTGTTTTTTTCTGTGTTTCTTTGCAAATAGCTTAAAATTAACAAAGTTAGAATTTAGAGTTTATAGGGTTAGAGACAGAGCTAGAATTTTAAAAATGTTAATAGTAGTAGTACTTAACTCTCTTGGTGACAGGTTTTGTCAGTCTTTTTCGTAAGTCATGGCAGACAAACCTGTACCTGGCTTTAAACGTTGCATGCACTTCTTGTAGGCATAAAATCCCAAACCATGCCCACAAGGAGTGTGTGTACTGCCTGGGCGGTGACCATTTGAAAGCGGAGTGCAACATCTGTGCCACATTCACCCCACGGGCAGATCATTGGAATAAGCTTATTCTTAGGGGCCTTCTTCTCTCCTCATCTCTGGAGGCTCAGACTCCTTCTGTGGCTTCTTCTTTTTTCTTCATCTCCTGTTGCTCCTAAAGAGTCTAAAAAGAGGTCCCTCCCAGTGTCCTCGAGGGATTCGCTAGAAGTCAAGAAGCCCAAGAAATCTATGGGTCTGACTTCTTTGGATATGCAAAAGTTGCCTCTCTGGTCAGATCCTACAGCCTTTGTGGATCCAGGGGAGATTATTATATCCCCTTATGCCCTCGTTGATTCCCACATCGGATCCCATACCGCTGGATCCGAGGTCCTCAAGATCTCCTGTGCCCTCCTCAAAGTTGAAGCTTTCCTGGACCCCCATATTGGTTTCATCCAGGTCCTCCAGAAGCTGGCCGAGGCAGATGTGGACAAGATGAGCAGAGTCCTTAAGGCCCAGCTCTAGATGGGGATAATCTCTGCTCCGTCCCCTGCCAGATCCTCGTGCTACCCAGGACATCCCATCAGGACTCCTTCTCTGATCCAGCCCTCAGCTTCAGAGTCACAAGATTCGAGACTACCGTGCATATTGGGCTCAGAGCAGAGGAAGCTCCCCTCCTCGACACCGAGGATGCCCTTGACAGGCCCTGTTCCAGATTTTTCAGAAGAGACCGAGTCTCAGAGCCATGACGTCAGTGCTGGGTCCACGGGACTGGGGTCGGCTCTGTCTTTTCCGGAGCAATTCCTTCCCTTAGGTGTTTTGGCACTCAACAGCTCGGGTCCGATCCCTTCTGAAGGCTGTGGATTTGGAGTGGGTCCTGCCCATTTTTCTTTGGTGGTTTTGGCTCTGAGAGAGCTGGAGTGGGCTAGTCCTGGTCATTCGGCCTTTCAGATAGTGAAAAGAGTTTTCTTCCTAGTTGGAGACACAATGGTACATGTTCCCACATCCGCCCCTGCACCTTCATCGGATCCAGGCCTTGCTCCCTCTTATCCTACCATGAGTCTTCCTGTCCCAAATGGCCTTCAAGAATTCCCTGCTCAGGAGGGATCCCCTTCTTCGGTTACTTCCCCAGAGTACCCAGCTGAGTAAGTCTCTCAAAAGAAGACATATTAAAGGAGGCACGTGGACTCCCCTTTAGAGTCTCTTAACCGAGGATGCAGACTTTGATGAGGGGAAAGAATCCCCCATCCCCACCTGAAGATCCTTTAGGGACATTTTAGAGATCCTAAAGCAGAAAGGTGGGTGGTCTGCCCAAACTCCTTCCTCTGAGGAGTCTGTTCTCTTGGAGGTGTTCGAAACGGGCCAATCTACATCTTGGGTGAACCCCCCCCAGCAGATCCCCTGGTGGATTTAGTGTCTCACCAAACATGGAAGGAACCAGACATCATCGAGCTCATACCCAAATGACCCGATCGGTTTCTGGTTACCCCCCCCCCCCACACACACAAACAGAAAGCACTGGTGTAAAGGTCCCATAGTCAATGCCATTGTGGTGGCAGCAGCCACCAAGAAGAAGCTAGCAGAAGAAACTACCAATGTCCAGCCACCTAACAAGGAATCTAGAGCACTGGACAGGTTGGGGAAGTGCATCTTTGCCTCTGCTGCCTTTGCGCTGAGGTCGTTGAATTATCTGTCTCATTTTTCTCGTCTACAGAGAGATCTGATCAAGGAACTTTTAGCTTCTCTCTGAGTCCATGCCTGAGGAGGAATTTATGAAAGTGTCTCCCTAGCTGACCACGCTTTCATACATTGCCAACTCATTGATGAGGTTAATCTCCGACACCATAGAGAGCACCTCACGAGCAGCCGGTTCAAGACTTTCCCTAATGAGGCATGCCTGGATGAAGCTGTGTAAGGCATTGTTTGTTATTGCCCCTTAAGATGGCTTTTCCGATTTTGGACGGTTATTTCAAGACACTCTCACCCTCAGTGAAAAGGATAGAAAGACCCTTTCTGCTGTTGGAATCAAATTTTCTACCTCCAGAGGTCCTTCTCTAGCAACCAGCGTGGAGGTATGAAGATGTGGTTTTGCAAATCTCAAGGGCCTTTCCAGGGCCCGCATGATGGGACCCTCCTCTAGAGGCAGAGGGGGAGAGTATGATGGTAGATGCCTCCTTAAAGGCAGAGGTGATTGTAGGACCAGGGCTTTAGGGAACCCCTTCCCGATGAGCCCTACTAGCCCTCCTGAAGTGCTGCCAGACTGTCTGTCTCTGGAGGCAGTCGGGTCCAACTAACGTTGCACCCAGAAGCTTGGACCCAGTTGACTCAAAACTGGTAGGTCCTCAGCGTATTATCCATAGGTTATTACATTCCCTTTTCTCTTCTTCCCTCAAACTCCAAAAGTCTTCCCGACGTGCTACCTAGTCAAAAGGAGCAGGCAGCACAGGAAATCTAACCATTGTTGCTAAAGAGAGTCATCCAAGAGGTGCGAGCTGAACAAAGAGGATCAGAACCTACTTTTTGGTGCCGAAAAAGACAGGGAACCTAAGATCCATTCTGGATCTAAGCAGACTAAACAAGTATGTAAAGAAGTCAAGGTTCATAATGGTTAAGGTTCAGTCCATTCTGCCGCTGTTGTACAAGGACGACTGGATATGCTCGATGGAACTGACGGATGCATACTATCACATAGACAGGTGCTTCAGGATATATCTGCGCTTCTGGCTGGGAGCCAATCATTACCAGTTTAGAGCACTGCCCTTTGGGCTCACCACAGCCCTCTGGGGGTTCACCAAATGCATGGCATTGGTAGCGGCTCACTTGAGGCTCAGGGGAGTCCACGTATTTCCATATTTAGATGATTGGCTCCTGACCTCCCCTACAAGGCATTGGCTAATCCAAGCCAAGGATTATTTAATCTAGTTATCACATTCCCTGAGCATCACCATAAACATGAGCAAATCCAACCTGACTGTAGTACACAGCCTGGAATTCATAGGTACGTAGCTCAGTACAAGGCATCATATAGTTTCTCTTTCTTTTCACAGAGTAACTGTTTTGAGAAATCAGGTGCAGGAACTTTTAGCCCAACAGACCCCCATGGTTTACTTGATTCTGCAGACCCTGGGGTCCAGATCTGCAGCCATTCTGTTGGTCCCTCTATCCACGTTTTTCATGCAGGTTCTGCAGTGGATATTAATGACACAGTGGCCTGCCCTTTGTCAGCCATTGTGCCTTTGCATCAGGTTGACTCCCATTTGCAGGCATGACCTCAGCTGGTGGATATAGTCAAACAAAGTGGTTCTAGGCATACCGTTCTTGAACAGCCCTCCTGTAGCCACTGTGACCACGAACGCTTCCCATTTAGGATTGGGGGACATTACAATGGGAAGTTGGTCCAAGGCACGTGGTCCTCCACCGAGACCAAGTTGCATATCAGTGTCTTAGAGATGAGAGCAGTTCTCCTAATGTTGCAAGCCTTTCAGGACGTTCTCCCCTTGGGGACTATTGCAGTACACACTGACAACATGTCTGTTGTATGGTACATCAACAAAAAGGAGAAACCCATTCTTACCGCTTGTGCAGGGCGGCCATGAGGGTGTGGGAATGGGAAATATCTTCAGGCCACCTTCTAGTTGAAATGCACATCCCGGGGAAAAATAACGATCTGGCGGACAGACTCAGCAGATCGCTCCTAGTTCTGCACGAGTGGTCCCTCAGTCACTGGTAAATATGATCTTCAGCCTTTGGGGTCAACCTTGCTGTGACCTATTTGCCTCTCCCCTCAACAACAAATGCAGCAAGTTCTTCGCTCTGATCCCTCTTCTGGGGGAGTCCCAGAGGGATGCACTTGTCCATGATTTGCCCCCAGGTCACCTGTATGCTTGCCCACCTCTTCTGCTCATCCTGAAATTTCTGCAGAAGACAAACCGGTTGTAGAGGTCAGTCATCCTCACTGCCCCCTTCTGGCCTTGTCAGGAGTGGTTCCCCTTCCTATATTCTCATCTGAAATATCCACCTTGAATTCTGAAGGCAAGTCAGGACCTCTTTTCTCACCCATCAAGGATGCAGCATCCGAACCTTCCAGCCCTCAAGTTGACTGCTTGGTTTCTCCACTTCCAATTCTAGTGAGACAGTTTACGCTTAAGTCACCAGTCTGAAAAATTATTCTAGCCTTGCAAAAGGCTTCCCCTAAAAAAGCCTACAACAGTAGATAGAAGAAATTTGTTATTTGGGCCACGAGCAGGAACATTGATCCTTTCTCAGCACCAGTTTCAGATGGTTTGCTGTTTCTTAGCACCCTTTTCGATGAGGGTGCTAATTTCTGGACTATCAAATTACAGTTAGCTGCTATTTCTGGCAAGTCAGTCCCATTCCCTGTTCACCTTTAGACTATGCATTTCCTTCATGAAAGGTGTTTTCTTGTTAAGGCCCCCATTTAAGGACCCATCTCTCCCTTGGGACCTCACTCTTGTGTTGCAGGCTTTGACCCAGGGACCTTTTGAACCAGCAACTAGTTGCGACATGAAGTCTTTGTCATGGAAGACAGCCTTCTTTGTGGCTATAACTTCTGCTAAGATGATTTGTGAATTACAGGCCTTATCTCCCAAGCTTCCTTATATTCTTTTTCATAAAGACAGAGTGTCTTTATGCACCAGTCCGTCATTTATGCTCAAAGTAGCTACCAAAAATAATATTGATCAATCCATCCATTTATCAGTGTTCTTTTCCAATTTCTCTAATAAGGGAGAGTATGTTCTCCATGTTGTAGACGTTCTTAGACAACTTTGTTTTTACCTGCACAGGACCAAGCAACACAGGAAGTCTGATCAGCTTTTCATAGCTTTCTTCTCTAATGAGCTTGGACAAGCAGTATCAAAAATTACCTTGCCGAAATTGATATCTGATTCCAGTCCCTTGGATGAATAAATGTATGAGGTGCAATTACCTAAACCCTCTGGGACACATTCCACCAGAGCTGTTGCTACTTCTGCAGCCTTCTATTCTAAAACGTCCATTGATGACATTTGTGCTGTAGCATCATTGTCTAACAGTCGTACCTTTGTATCGCATTGCAAGTTGGATGTCATGTCCAGAAGCAGGATCTCCTTTGGTTCGATGGTGCTCCGACATATCCTTCCATGAGGGCCACCCAGGATTTACATATCTGGGGACTCTGACCCTATTGTGAGGGAAGATGAAGAAGACATCAGATTTAAAGGTTACGTCTTGCCATAACTTGGCATATCTGATGTCTTCCTTAATTTCTCCTCACTTTCCCACCCAACTCCCCCTGCCTTTTTTTTTTTTTTTTTTTAGAGGAACCTGGATGATGAAGGGACTCTTATGTCCTATGTCTGAGCCACTTCTACCATTCCTTTGATGTGTGGGTGCTGAATGTTTGCAATCGACAAACTCTGTCTGAGGTACTTGGATGGATACAGGGCATTAATATGTAGGAGGAAGGAGCTTGAGAGTCAGATCCAAGTCTGTAGAATCTGGCTGAGCCAGATCCGAAGGTTGGATCCAGGACCCTATTGTCAGTAGGAATGAAGAAAGACAATACAGATGCCAAGTTATGGTAAGACATAACATTTTATTATATCTCATTGCAGGTTTCAGGGTATCCACATTTTTCCATATTTAGACAACTTGCTTATGTCTTTTTCAAAGTGTAAGGAATCTCTCTCTCGGGTGAGATATCTCTTACACAAACTTGGATTCCAAGTGAACATTCAAAATTATTTCTTGACTCCCTCACATAGGATAGTGTTCCTTGGATTTTAGCTAGATATGCGAGTCCAAAGAGCTTTTCTTCCACAGGGAAAATACAGGTTTGTTTAGAACTGTTTCTTAGATTTTCAATTCAGACTTTGGTCACTGCGAGGGAATGCCTCAGGATTTTGGGTTTCATTGCATCTGTGATTCTTCTTATACCCCCTAGCAAGGCTCCACATGACAAAGAAACAGTGGTATGTGAAATCTCATTGGTCCCAGCATCAACACCCTTTATTTTTTCAAATCCCAGTGCTAGGGTTTATCAGAAGAGAATTTTTTTTGGTGGAAACAGATATCCTTAAATCCAGGTCTCCTTCTCCCTCCATGCTCCAAAGCAGCTAGTCACCACAGACGCTTCTGACTTTGCTCAGGGAGCAGTTTCAGTAGGAATAAAAGTGACTGGAGTGTGAAACACCAGGGACAGATGCAAACACATAAATATCAAGAATATGCTTTCCCTGATCGAGGCACTCAACTCTGTGAACCATCTTTGGTCCCCAAGACCTCTTCAAGTGGTTGTAGACAATACACAGTCATGTGGTACATCAACAAACAAGTGAGAACCAGGTCGTACCCCCCCCCCTTTGCAGACGAGCTATGTTAGCTTGGGATATGGCTTCACTGCACAGTCTTACTCTGCAGCCATGCTGCATTTCGTCAGAGCAAAATTGTGTGACAGACAAGCTGAGCAGGACCAGGGCAGACCCTCACAAATGTAGACTAGATCGGTGGTCTTCCAAGATTTGATCCATCAAGTAGATCTTTTTGCCTTCTCTCTAAGTAGTCAGCTGGCAAGATTCTATTCCAGGACTCCATGCAAGAAGGCTTAGAAAACAGATGAGTTTTCTTTTCTTTGGACAGGAATGTTCTTGCATGCTTTTCCACCCTTTCCCCTAATATTCAGGGTTCTTCTGAAGATTCAGAAGGAATCCCCCAAGATCACTGTTGTGATTCCTTTCTGGCCCAGACAACTGTGGTTCTCCCTTCTTTTGAAATGGCTGGGTGCAGTTGCCACAAGCTTCTTCATAGACTGGATCTTCTCATGGGAACAGGGGTGTTTGATGCACCCCAACATCAATCATCTTCAGTTGACAGCTTGGATGATAGGGTCTTAATTCCTTTTAGGCACCATTACTTTTTAATGAGGGCGTACAAGAGGTAGTAATGGAGGCCCGAAAGTCTGCTACTAGAAAATTATGGATTTGCAAGTGGAAAAGGTTTTCTAGTTGGTGACAACATAACCAGCACCCACTGAAGGCCAGTTGTTCTCTGGTTTTACAATTTTTATGTGAGTTACTATTCAATGGCCTTTTTTATTCTTCTAGCAAGGTAGTTTTATTGGCCATTTCAGCATGTCTGCCCACAAATCCTCCTCTTTCTATGCAGTCTTATGTCAAAATTTATTTGAAAGTGGTTTTGCGTATGATGCCTCCAAGAAAAATGGTGTCCCGTCTTTTGGATCTTAATTTTGTGTTAGAGAGGCTAACACTTGATCGTTTGAACCAGCTAATCTGATTAACTTGTGTTTCTTAACGTGGAAAACTCTTTTACTGATTGCTCTGACCTCTCCAAGAAGGGTGTCAACCATATCTCATTTATCATAGGGACAGGGTTTCTTTGAGAGCTAATCTTTCTTTTTTGCCGTAAGTGGTATCCGAGTTTACTTTAAGCCAAATTATCCATCTCCCTATTTTCTTTCCTAAAGCTAAAAATGAGGGAAAGTATACTGCATACATTGAATGTCGAAAGACAACTTTGGTACCAGTGTGACAGAACTAAATCTTTCAGATGATCTGATTAATTGTTCATTTCATGTGAAGGTAAGAAGGGACAACCTGTGTCAAAGCAGACCATTTCCAAATGGTTTTCTAAGGCTATTACCTTTTGTTATACTCACAATAACAAATTTATTCCAGGCAGTGTCAAAGCACACTCTAGCTTCATCTATGGCTGTCAACAGTTTTATAACTCTAGGTAGGTAACTCTTTATCCCTTTCCTGTACTTCATCTTCTTTCTCCTTCACCTTAACCACTCCTGCAGCTTTCATTCACTATGATTACCCCCTATTTCTATTCCACTTCTTTCTCTACTATGTGTCCTCTTTACAAGAATTGTTTGTTATAAATAACAATGTTGTCATTTAACTAAGGCTTGTCTGTGAAGCATTTTTGAAGTCATTTGCATGCCTATATCCCATGCACTTCTATACAGTATGTAGTCCTTTGTAACTGCATCAGTTCCTTTTTCTCATTTTGTACATGGGGTTGAGGTGTCACATCAACAGTGACCATCATCTGGAGCCAGTGTTCACACTGCCAGGTGGTTTACCCTGCCATGGCTGTTTGTGTGTGTGGTACACAGTGGTACACACACACACACATACACACACTTACAGCCATTTAGTCCTTTGTATGTTTAATTTTAATCTCTTGTTGTCCCTGGGCTAAACCTAAAAATGACCCACTGAGATCAGTGTTCTGTCACGGTTAACAAAGTACCATACGTGCATGCATGAATACATAACTTAATTAAAAAAAATGAGACATTAAAACGGGCTCTTGTAAATTGCATATCCGGTTCCTGGTCATTTTAGTTGGAATAGGCATATTGTAATATAAGAGGAGGCATTAATCAGGTACATTGAAGTAAGGGTACTTTCACATTTACTTGTTGCTCATGAGGTGGAATTGAGACATGCTTTGAGACTAACAGTTCATGGACTTTCTCATCCTTTGCTATTCTCTCGTGAGGTTCATATCTGACTTCCAGACTTTTCCAGGCCTAGATCATTGACGAAGCACAAGAAAAATATCTAAGGACTTGTATATTTTTTAAATTTACATCTGTGATGATGATGATAACTAGTGTGAAAAAGTCTTGGTAGCTGATCTTCTTGTGTCTTGTCAACAAACCTTTAAATGAAGGTGAAGGAGGCTGGAGTTACAGCATGCCTCTTGGTGACTGGTTCTGTTTGTTCAACCATTCAGTTTAATTGCCATTCCATCATTTTACGTCTGCCTTCTGGATTTAACAGTGGAAAACTAGCATGCCTGTTAAAGGTAATAATGAGGTCCTTTACATCACAGATGCCTTTTACTTTGTCTCTTACTTATGAGTATGTCAATGTCAGCAATCCGTTCCTGTCAGCCAGAAGCCAGAAATCAAAAGAGATACTCTCTCCTTGAATTCAAACAACAGCACATTCCATATCAGTTCACTTTTTTGCTCTGAAAGTTAACAATTCCTTTTCAAGTCTCTTCAGCCTCTAGGCCTTCATTTATTCCCAATGTCTAAGCAAACAGACAAGGGATCCTATTCATTCAATCCATCCAATCTGACATATTGGTCTTCGGAGCCACTTGTCAGATCCGATCCAGCTATACCAGTGTTCCAGCCTCAAGCCCCTTAAAAACTTTTCCCTCACTTAGTGCATCTGTCCAGTAAAGTTACCTCAGGTCTCATTTCGAACAGACGAGGATCTGGGCAGCTAAGTGCTTTACCTCATGCTTCGATTTAGTTGGTATTTTAGGATTTTATCCTTTCTAGTACAGCCCTCAAGGCTATTTTTTTTTCTCTCTAGACTAGTTAGTGAAGTTTTGCGTTATCTGCACTCTGAGCCTCTTCTTTTAAGATATTTTCCTGCCGTTGCAGTTGTTTTTCATAGTACTTTATATAGTGAGTGTGATATTTAGATGTAGATAAAAAATTTGTCTTCACCTTTTCTAGATGTGCTTGTAATTATTACTCGTGTGTGAGGTTTTGTGCCAATAATTTTTCTCCAGTGTTCGTATTCAAATGTTCCCAGTAGTGACTGTAGACTGCCTTTCCAGTATTGTTATAGTGTGTTCTTAGTATGTATTACAGATTGTTTTATAGTGTGTTTAACAGTTTGAGTGCTGTTTTTTTTTTTTCTGTTTATACATTATAGACAAACAGACAAATTTAAAAAGTGTGCCCTGTGTGGGCACAAGATCTCACCACAGGAATTACCCAATCAGTGTGTTACCTGCCTGGGGTTCCACACCTCACAATAGACTGTGAGGTATGCAAGGGGGTTGCCCATAGGGCACTCTTTAACAAGAGGATCAAGTTAATTCTTAAAGGTTTGCTCCCTCTAGATCCAGAATTTTCCAAGCACAAAAATCATATGGACAAGTCTGCCAAGTTTCAAGACTCTCATCCCAAAAAGAGGCAAACTGATTTGATGTCTCCTGCTTTGGTTGTGAAGAAGCTGAGGAGTCGCTGGCCAGGACACCAACATATGCTTGCCCTCTAGTTCAGATTCCATCTGAGCTGATAATTCTGCAGGATTCTCCGAGGAAGGATGTGACATACTGATCAGCTCCCCTCTTCCAGGCCTTCATCAGCACTGTCAAAATACTTCAGGTTTTACAGGAATACTTCTGATGTAGATCTGGAATATTTGATACAGAGGTTCTTGAGGATCCAGATGTAAGTGAGAGTTATTTTGACTCCTCCTGCTTTGATTGTGGTCAGATGGTTCAGGCATTGCCATGGGAATCTACACTTAGCTGCTCCCATATGACTGTGTGGACAACTTCTAGGTGTCCTTCACGAATACCTTATAAAAAGTTCATCTCTGGACAGTCTATGAAAGAAAAGATGCAGAAGTGTGGGAAGGATAACAAGACTTTATCTGTCATAGGAGTCAAGTTTGTGGCCCGCAAAGAGCTTATAGCAGGAACCAAAAAGGACCTCGTTTACTTTGGTATTGAAAGTGTAAACACCAGCAGTTTGATTCACCTTCAGAAAGGAATGGCTGTGACAGAGGTGGCTGCTTCAATGGACATCATCTGAGAGGCAGAGGGAGCCACAAAACCAGGGATAATCATGGTCTCTTTTCAGAGAGAATGCAACAGTGTCCCTGAATGGTTACCTGACTGTTCCACTCTGATGGCAGTCAGGATTCATCTTTCGCTCCACCACTCTGCATGGCAGGCTGTCATGCAGAACAAGTAGGTAATAGGATTATATCCAGAGGTTACTACTTCCCATTTTCTCTCACACCACCCTAGCCCATCAGGCCATTAGTGGTCATATGACCCCATCAGGTAAAACAGGTCGCACGAGAGGTTTTGTCCATCCAAGAGGTCCTGCCAAACCTGTGAGGGTCCAGGTTTTATACAAGATTCTTTTTGGTTCCCAAAAAACTCATAATCTCACACCAATTTTGGATTTAACCTTTCTAAAAAGATTTGTTTAAAAGACCATCTTCAGAACAGTCACAGTGCAATCTATCTTTCCTTATCAGGGAGACAAACTGGATGTGCTCAGTAGATTTCCACAATACCTGCCTTCACATCAAGATTGCATGGGAGTTGAGGAGATTCTTATGTTTCTGAGAAGGAGCTAACCATTATCACTTCAGGTTCCTGCCATTTGGTTTCACCACAGCTACCAGGGTGTTCACCAAATGCACGGTCATCATAACTGCTCATCTATGACAGCTAGGATTCAGGGTTTTTCCAAACCTGGACAACTGGCTCCTAACTGCCCCCTCATTGAAATGCATGATTCAAGCCATGGATTACCTTTTTAACCTTTGCTCCTTCATGGTGTTATTGGTCAACCTTCAAAAATCAAACCTGATTCCTTCCTAGACCATCACATTCATAGGGTGCAAACTGGATATTACTTGATGCATAATTTTTCTTCTGCAAGAAAGAGTACATACTCTGAGAGCAACAATATAGTCTCTTTTTCTCAGTCCCACCCCTTCTGCTGCTATTGCCTTAAGGGCATTGGCCTCATCTATTCTAATGTTTCACTTTGCTAACTTTTATATGAGAATGGTACAATGACTGCAACAAGCGCAGTGCTGACAACATCTTTGTCCTCTTTCCAAGACCATTCTCATCATGGATTTTTGCAGACCCCATCCGAAATGGTGGCTCAGATCTCCTCTGGTATCTGCTTAGAAACCATTTGTAACTCCCACTCCAGTGAATATGGTGAACACAGGCATGTCCTACCTGGAATTGCAGGAATATTATCAACATTAACAAGATCAGTGGTCAGACTTAGATGGTACCTTTCACATAAATGTTCAGGAGCTGAAGTCAGTCCTCCTTGTGTCTCATGAACTTCAGGACCTCCTTTCCTAGGGTGTGGTCTTCATCCCAGTAGGCTATAGGACTGTAGTTTGGTATGTCAACAAACAGAGAGGAAACAGTATTCATTATGTTCGGAAGCAGTGAGGGTATGGCAATGGGCGATGACCACAAACCGCTTTCTTGTAACACATGTCCCCAGAGTTGCCAGTTGTCTAGCAGACAGGCTTCTCTCTAAGCATTATGAGCGGTCCTTTGGCTAACCAGATTTTTCTTCAGTGGGACAGCCCTTGAGATCTCTTTGCATCTCCTCAGAACGCCAAGTTTGTTTGCCCTGATTCCTCCTTCAGAACAGTCACCCAGTGACTCCCTGTGTCAACAATGGCCTCCAGGCTACTTTACACATATCCTCCTCTCCTATCGATGCACAGATGCATTCAGAAAGCAGTAAAGGTGTAAGGCAACTGTCATACTCATAGCCCCCTTGTGGCTCAGATTAATTTGGTTCCTTATCTTCTGAAGTCCCCTGTCTTCTGGATCCCATTCCAGATCTAGTCCCTGAATGTGTAAGGAATTAGATTTGCAGTAGAGAGGAGCTATACTTTGTTGATAAATTCTAACAAGCAAGTTATTTCTCCTCTCACATAATCATTCTTAGTGAATGATGATGTGGTAGGGGGTACAGAGATAGTAGGTATTAAGGAGCATGATCATGTGCATGTGACCTCTAGGCACAGAGAGGGGTTGCAGCAGATGTGAAGGAAGAGGTTTAACCTTATTGCATGGTAACGGATGACCATAAGGTGTAGTTTAGAGTAAGTGGAGGAAGTTTTAAGAGACAGAGAAAGTGGAAAGGAGAAGGCTGTAAGTTGTTTGAAAAGGGATGGATTTAAAGCAGTTTGGTAGCGTGGGATAGTGCAGAAAAATATTGTGACGACGAAGGGAAAGATGTATATTAGCGTGGAAACAGAAACTCTGGGGTTTCCAGAAGATGTCTGTTGAATGGTTAATGGAGACTCTGGGGATGTGTTGAGGCAGTTGTGGATATAAGTTGTTAAACTACAGATATAGAGGGCAGTGTTAGGAAAAGTAGAGATGAAGTTTTTTGAAAAGAAGGAACTGGATTGGACTCAAAAGGAAATAGAAGCTTAGGAGCCAGGTATCTGGCATGGAGACTAAAAAGAACAGAAGAAAAAAATGTGTGGTGGAGGTAATGTGGACTTCAAAAGGTAATTGGGTGTTTTTGAAGGAGGAAATGGAGACAGTGTTTCCTAACTTTTAGAAAGAATTGTATATGGCAGAAGACCAAGAACAGAGGAGAGGAAGAGTGACTGGATTTGTAAATGGGAATGTTTGATGAAGGACCAGAAGTTTTTAGACGGAAAATTCATATATTAGACATGTTCAGTGCAGTTGGCTTCTGTTTCCTTTTGAGTCCAATCCAGTTCCTTCTTTTCAAAAAACTTCATCTCTACTTTTCCTATCACTGCCCTCTATATCTCGATGGCAACACCCAGATCTGCTCTGAGTTATAGCACAACAGCACAAAAATTACAGAACCAACTGATATTGCCAACATACTGGCAGATAGGTTCAGTGCTAACTTTACTCCCCCCTCACCCCCTAAAGGGCCCATATCTATAAAGTCCCTGTAATCACAACTACGCAGGTAAAAGCTGCACTCTGTAAAGCCAGAAACACTGCATCTATGGAACTGGACAACATCCCAGGCTGCGTTTTACACTAACTCAAGAACGAACTGGCTCCCCACTTAAGCACCATGTTCAATAATAGCCTCGCATCAGGCTTTGTGCCCACTGAATGGCACACAGCAACAGTTATCCCACTACACAAAGGGGGAGCCACCACTGATCTCGGGAACTATCGACCTATTAGCCTAATGAGCCTGGTCTGCAAGGCCATGGAACGTATCATCATGGAACTCATTAACAAAGACCTTGGTAACCTCCAAACTCTGGATCCCACCCAGTTTGGGTTTGTGAAAGGCAGATCATGCCTCCTGAACCTGATCGATTTCTTTGAGGCAGTCACCAAAGCCATAGATGAGGGTAAGGTGGTTCACACAGCCTATCTTGACCACACCAAGGCTTTTGACACCATCCCCCATTCTGGAATTATAGCTAAACTCACTAAACTAGTTATAAATCCCTACGTCACAAGATGGGTTGCCAACTGGCTCACTGACAGAACCCACACTGTAAAAGGTGCAGACTCCAAATCTGACCTCAAAGCAGAGACAAGTGGAGTACCACAGGGTTCCGTCCTGGGACCTCTCCTGTTAGCCTGTACTTCAGAGAAGTAGATACCAAACACAGAAGGCCTCTGGCTAACAAACTTTGCAGATGACTGCAAACTAGGAGCCATAGTCAAGTCCCCAAATGATGTGGACATCCTACAGAAGGGCCTCGCTGAGACAGATGCCTTGTGTCAGAACCATGGCCTCAAGCTCAGTGCCAAAAAGTGCAGTGTCATCCCCTTTGGTAAAAACTCTGTACCCATGAACTACCACATAGGCAGCAATCTACTTAACACCATGTGTGATAAGGGACCTTGCGACCCAGGTGGACAGTAGTCTCTCCTTTGGTAGTCACATCGCCACAGTAGTCAGGAAGTCCTACTACGTGGCACACCTCATCATAAAAGGGTTCTCATCCAGGAAAAAAGAGGTCATTGCTCCTCTCTACTCGACACTCATTAGACCCATTATAGAGTACAACGCCCCTTTTGGAATGTGCCTCACATGACATCTGCAGCAGCTGGAAAGGCCACAGAAGTACCTCGCAAAGAGGATTACTGGCCTCAAACAAATGGCCTACGCTGACCGTCTCAAAAAACTCCAGCTTTACTCTTTAGCATATCGCCTACTCCGAGGTGATCTCTGCCTAACATATAAAGCTATGTCAAACCCAGAGCTGTTAGACATGCTACACCTAAAGAAATCCCAATCCCGCCGAGATGCACACTCTAGGGACCTAAACCTTGTCACCACAATAAACAGGACATGCTGGAAGGATAGATTCCTGTCCCAGAGACTTCCCATATTCTGGAACAGGCTACCCATCTATGTCAAGCAAAGTTCTTCATTAGCACTCTTCAAGAAAAATCTTGATGAGTGGATGAGAAATAGGAAATACACCCCTGGGATCACTTCTGTGTTTCTGCTCGACAGTGGCACAAGAAAATAACTTTCTTGGGTGGCGTAAGCCAGGGAACCTTGTTGGCTAGGCTTAAGTAGGCCCTTAGGGCAATAGCCTAGTACCTACCTACCTATGAAGAAGTTGGACGAGGGAAGTGGAGGAAGCTTCCAAGTGAATTTTTAGAAGATAGTGAGACCTCCACCATGGAAATCACATCACCTAATAGTGCTCCGAGGTGTGCGCAACCCTCCCTGCCAAACCCTCCCCGGGAGAGATAAATGGACCTTTCACTGTCTCCCCCTCCTTACCTTGGCTGTCCAGTACCCGGGCCACTAATTTGAAACCTGGTTGTTTAAGACATATTTAGGACTTTGTCCTCTGTATCACGTAGCCAGCCAGAATGCCTTCTTTGTTGATACTAGTGCTGTAGCCACTTGGTTATTAATTCACACCGTCATTAAGTATTGTTGCTTGGATTGTAATTGTTGCACTTGAGCCTTCTATGGTACCTAAGTACTTCAGAACTCTGCCTTCTCAGTCTTTTGTCTCTAGCCCATCATTTGGCTCCTGTCACTTTTTACTGCTTGTGCTGACTCATAGTTGTTTATCCACCAGAGAGGAGTCCAGATCTTTGATATTGTTTCAGTGAACTAAATGCACTTTCATAGAAGTCCAAATGAGCAGTTCACTGAAGTTTTTTTTAAGGACAAAGCCCTCCCCGGCATTTCTCCAAGCAGAGTTGTATCTTGCAAGCCCTGACTAATGCAACTAATTCCAAAGTTAAAAAAGATTATCCTGTAAGTTATAAAATGCTGAGTGAATCACTTGTTTAGTCTAATAGCCATAACTAGACATGTTTTAACAAATTAGTCTTGACAACCCAAAAATGAAGAGCATTAGAATCAACCTAGGCATTCGTAATTTATCAGTTCACTTAAGAGATACCCATCTTAGTAGTTCATTAATATTCCCTCCATGACCCTGTATGTGGACATCCTCTACTTTCAGTGGCTGCTGTTGGAGCAGCCTGTAAATTGTACAAGCATATAGCTTTGCAACATTACCTGTGTCCAGTCTTCATTGTTTTTCTTAATGTAATATGTGCTTTCTGTGGTTAGTGGTGAATTGCTGATTTTGGTGCAGAGCACAATGTCGTGGTTGTAGTGTACAGGCACTCAAGTCCACAGGAGCTTCCAGGATAAATATGCTGAACTGGTGCAGAAGGAAGGATAACTCCATCCTTTGATCCACCAAGGTAGTTGCTGCATAGGTCATCTGATATGCCTTAAGATTTCTTTGGGTTAGAAACCTAGGATATTGAAGAGCATATATTTTTTGTAAAATCTGAACTGATGATGTCAATTTTCATTCATTCCTCAACCTATGGGTTCAGATCCAGTCCTCAGATCCAACTCAGACGCTATTCTACAGCTCATGGAAACTGCAAACTTTCAAGCTCCTCCTTTACCCATAATGCACTAGTTCCCCTCCCTCTCTAGATCTTTTTTCCCACCATCAGGAACAGACGTGATCGCTACAGCTTTCAAGCATACTTTGTTTCAAAATAATACATTTTTTAATTGTTACTCCTTTATTTTTTCCTAGCTTTACTCCTCCCTTTACCTCATCTTACCGATTAACGGTATTTCTTTATTACCTTCTTTGTCTCTCTGCAAAAAAAAAAAAAAAAAAAAAAACACTGCTTATTTACGGTTACCATTGTTGGTATTCTTTTCATTACTTCTTAGCGGTATTTCTCCTTTACCATTGTTGGTAGACCTGTGTACCTTTTCTAACTTTCTGTTTTATATATATATATATATATATATATATATATATATATATATATATATATATATATATATATATATATCCCTTTCTCTACTGCTCAGTTTTTTGAGGTTATTAGTTGCAACATGGCAGATGAAGCTTCGGAGTTTAAAAAATGTAATAAATGTGGACATAAGATTCCCCTATCTGATGCCCATGCACTTTGTGTGTATTGCTTAGCACCTGAACATTTACAGACTGATTTGTATAATTTGTAAATCGTTTAATCCGAAAGCCCTTGTGAATCGGAAAAAGTTGATACTTGAGGGCCTCTTGCCTTCAGCCTTTGGAGAATCAATTTCAGGATCTCTTCCTTCCAAGTTGGACAAGAAGGACTCTAAGAAGAGACCTTCAGAGCATGCTGCCTATCTCACTTTTCCTCAGATCTGACCTCAGAGCTGAGAAAGAAGATTAAAAGGTCTTCAGATCCATCACTCCAGACGTTATCGGCTCCTACAGCCACTGACACCGAGTCCGTTTTTTAGGATCCGACCCCTTCAAATCTGAAATTATTGCCTAGGGCCTGATATGCTTCATCACTGGATCTAGTTCCATCTCGACTTCTATCCTCCTTCCTTGAAAGGCATCGCTCTTCCTCTCTTGTCTCTTACCAGTCGTCCAGAAGTCTTACAGAAGCAGACAAGGATAGAATGATGAGGAAGTTTCTGTCGACACAAATTCATATGGGAGTTCTCCCGACTCTGACCCCATCGGGTCCAGAGGTCTTGACTTGTATGACTCCACTTATTGGTGTTCCTACTCTGATCTGTCCTTTGGTTTCGGAGCCCTTGGATCCAAGTATCCGGATGCCTTCTACTGTGGATCCAAAGATACCCTTCTCTTCGGATCCAAATTAATCTCTGAGCTTACTGGCTCTGTGTGTGTGCCAGAGTTTGAAAGCTCTTGGAGCCAAAGCTTCATTGTCAGGTCCAAGGGGTTACGGTCGACTTGGAAGTTGTCTGAGCCATCTCCTCCTCTCAGAGCCTTAGTATTTGATAGCTCGGCTCCAACTCCTGCCTCGGGGCGGGGCGGGGGGGGGGGCAGTGTCTTCTGGTTGGAAGGAACTTTTGATCCAGAAGCTTGCCTCCTTGGCTCCGACAGTTTCTTTCTCCATGGAGCAGTCTGCCTTTGAGGTTGCAGACAGTGTGTTCTCATCTAGAGGTCAGATGGCACCCCTCCCCCCCTTGGAGCTACCCCCTGGTTCTCAGATGTCTTTGTGTTGTGAGCCTCAGCATTCTACTCCACAGGGGCAGCCAGACCAAAGTCTCCAGGCGATCCCACATTCGATACTTCTCAGGAGCATCCCACCAAAAAAGTCCCTAGGAAGCGAAAGTGCAAGAGAACGCACTTGGACTACCCCAGGAGTCAGTCATGGAAGATATGGATTAAAGTGAAGGAGAAGGGTCCCCAAGATCTCAACCTGACGATGTCTACTTTGAAGACATTTTAGCAATCCTGAAACAATGGTGTGGTTGGACCTCCCACAACCCTTCTCAAGAGGAATTGGTATTTCTGGAGGCTTTTGATACTGCCCATCTACCCCCTGGGTACCTCTGCCCACTGATGAGCTCATTAATTTGATCTCTCAGCAGGCATGAAAGGTAACAGATTCTGTAGACCTGATATGATTCTGGCAGCACTTAGTTGAAAGGAATTCTGGAGCAAAGGAGTACTGGCAATGGCCACCAAAAAAAAAAAAAAAAAAACTCACAGAGCAGAGTTCTTCTGTTCATAGGTTCATACTAGGCTATCTGCCCTAGGGCATTTACAAGCCTAGCCAGAGTGCGTTTGGCTTTCGCCACCCATTTTAAATGAATTTTGCTATGCCCTTTTTCGAGGTTAGTATACTGTGCCTCTGTCTAACAGTGACACAGAAGTGATACCCGGGGTAAACCTACGATCTCCCATCCACTCATCAAGATTCCTCTTGAAGAGAGTCAATGAGGGACTCTGCCTAACCTGGACTGGGATTTTATCCCAGAGTGAAGGGAGCCTCTAGGTTATGAATCTGTCCCTCCAGCATGTCCTATTTATTTCAGTGCTGAGGTTCAAGTCTCTCGAGCGCATAGCTCGATGGGATTTGGATTTTCTGAGGTGCAGCATGTCCATTAATTCCGGGTTGGACATGGCTTTATACGTCAGGCACAGATCGCCTCTGAGCAGGCGGTATGCCACTGAGTAGAGCTGGAGTTTCTTTAACCGGGCAGCATATGGCATCTGTTTGAGCCCTTTGATCCTCTTGGTGAAGTACTTTTGGGGTCTTTCCAGTTGCTGCAGGTGTCTGGTAAGGTACATCCCAAAAGGGGCATTGTACTCAATTACGGGCCTGATGAGGGATGAGTAAAGAGGCACGATGACCTCCCCTGATCTAGATGTGAATCCCTTCATGATTAGGTGGGCTATATAAAATGTTCTTCTAAACACTTTGGCCACGTGGTTGTCAAATGAGAGATTGCTATCAACTTGGGTCCCCAGGTCCTTAATTACTTCTTCTGTACTTAATGGATTACCACCTATGTGGCAATTTGTGTGCACTTTGTTTTTGCCAAAGGGGATGACTATACACTTTTTGGCATTTAGCTGGAGGCCATGGCTCTGGCACCAGTTGTCTGTTTCTATGAGGCCCTTTTGGAGGATGCTTGTGTCGGCTGGAGAGTCGATTATGGCGCCCAGTTTGCAGTTATCTGCGAACTTGGTCAGCCACAGTCCTTGCGTGTTGGCCTGTACCTCCGAGATATATATACCGAACAAGAGAGGTCCCAGGACTGAGCCTTGTGGGACGCCACTTTTAACTGGTTTGGAGTCTGACAAGGCTCCAGCAATTCTAACCATGTGGGTTCTGTCCTTGAGCCAGTTTGCAACCCATCTAGTGACATAGGGGTTTATATTTAAGCTGGTGATCTTATCTATAATGCCCGAGTGGGGTATTGTATCGAAGGCTTTTGCGAGGTCCAGGTAGGCTGTGTGGACCGCCTTCCCCTCGTCAATGGCCTTGGTGACTGTTTCAAAGAAATCGACCAGGTTTAAGAGGCAGGATCTGCCCTTAACAAAGCCGAACTGGGTAGGATCCAGTGTCTGTAGGTCCCCAATATCTTTATTTATGAGGTTCATGATGATCCTTTCCATAGCTTTGCAGACCAAGCTAGTCAGGCTTATGGGGTGATAGTTTCCAGGATCCGTTGAGGCACCACCTTTGTGGAGAGGGACCACTGTTGCTGTACGCCACTCTTTGGGTACATATCCTGTAGTAAGGCTGAGATTGAACAGTAGTTTTATGTTTGGGTTTAGCTCTTCTTGGAGTTCATGTAGGACGCAGCCCGGGACACTGTCTGGTCTCATTGATGCTGTGTTTTTTTGCTTTGGAGAGGGCGGCTCTTACCTGAGCATCTGAGATGTCGGGGGGGGCAGCACTCTGCTGGGATAGATATTTGACCTTTTGGTGGGGGGGGGGGGAGTTTGCGCTGAACCTGTCAGCTAGGATGTTGGCAATGTCTGTGGGTTTGGTGTATTTTTTGTCATTTGGACTAATTCTGAGCATATCTGGGAATTCCCACCCAGGTTCTTAACATAACTAAAGAAAGCATTGTGATTATCCTTAGTGTCCTGTGCAATTTTTCTCTCAAAGCTGGCCTTAGACGATTTTATGAGTGCTCGTATTTTTTTGCTAATACTGATCAGAGATGCCTTCCCTTTTTGGGATTTTTTCTCTATCATGCAGTAGCTTCCTCCTGTTGTATAGTTTGTTTATGGCTGGGGTCCACCAGACAGGACATCTGCCTTTGGAGGATTGGGTCTTGGTTTTATTTGGGATTGCATGATCCATGCATTCCTGAAGGTGTTCATAGAATGCATTTATAAAGGATTCTGCGGCCTGGGCCATATTTTCCACAGGCCCGGGGGCTTTGAAGGGTTCCACCTCGATTTTGAGGAGTGTGAAATTTGCTTTAGAGAAGTTTTTCACTGTGGTTTTCTGGGCAGGGGGAGGGGTCGGGATGTGAATATCCAGTGAGATTAGTTTATGGTCTGATCTTACCAGTGAGGGATACACTTCTGGTCTGGAGCATAGAGTCCCCATGTTGGTGATGATCAGGTCCAGTATGTTTTCCCCTCTTGTGGGAGTGGTAACAAGTTGTTCATAGCATTTGAGTTTATAAATTCTAGGAACCTTTGGGCTAGGGTGTTGGAGCTAGAGTAATACTCCCAGTCTATGTTTGGGTAGTTGAAGTCGCCCGATATAATGGTGTTTGGAGAGACCTTCATATTTTCCAGTGTTCTCAGGAAGGCCGAGTGGGGTTCCTGGGTTTGGGAGGGTGGTCTGTAGCAGGCTATAAACTGGAAGGCAGTTTTACCCACTGTTAGTTGCACATGGATAGTCTCTGATGCTTCGTGCTGTGCCACCAACCTGGAGGTGTGGGTATCTTTGAATATTGATACTCCCCCTCCTTTTGTGGTTCGGTCCAAGTTTGGGGCCGAAAAGAATGGTATGAGGTATAACCTGGTAGTGCTGGGGTGCTCTCGGGAGCCTTGAACCAGGTTTCTGTTACTGCACAGATATCTATGTTCTCCATGCTAAGGAGAGTTTCGAGTGCGTGCATCTTGAGGTTTAGACTTCTGGCGTTGAGTAGCATTACTCTTAGTTTCTTATCCCTTGTGATACCTATGGAGGTGGGTTTGTCTTTTGAGCCTTGCCTAAAAAAGGCACTATGGGGTTAGCAAGAGCCTTTGCCAATATTCGAAAGCCCAGGGGTGACAGGTGCAAGCCGTCCCTAGCGAAGCATCGTGGCTTGTCGAGCATGTCATCCCAGGCTGACAGGCATTGGATCCCCTTTGAATGACACCAATACTTAAGCCAATTGTTGAAATTGATCATCTTGTCTTCATATTGTGGCATCATTCTTGGTGAGGGTAAGATGCTACTCAAGGTCAGGGTCGTACCGGCCTGGGCTACATGCTCAGAGAGCTCCTGTATGTCTCTTTTCATGTAGTCCAGGGAGGTATGTCTCAGGTCATTCACACCAGCATGGACAATGACTGAGTCATATTTGTACTTGCCTTGGAGTGACCTGAGTGCTTGTGTTATGTGGCGGATCCTAGCGCCCGACAGGCAGCTCACCGTGACCTTCTCCTTGTTCAGCCTGGTGAGCGGGACGTCAGTGTGCCTGACGATAGAGTCACCTATTACAAGTGTATCAGGTGTGTTGTTTAGCCTTAAGGGCTCTGACTGTTCGGCACACTGGCTTTGTGAGCTATGTGTTGCACGTGTTTTGTTTTGGGGTAGTGGTTGCTTGGGTGTCTGCTTTGGAGGTCTCTGCTGCTTAGGCAGATTTTTATTTAGAGCCTCCGAGTATGTTTTTGTGTGTTTGTGTTTGGTTTGCTGTTGTGGTAGGTCTGTGTGAGACTGGAATTGTAGTGAGTGTGGTTTCCTTTTCCTCCTGACTGGTTACGCCAGTACTGAGTTGAGAGAGCTTAGCCTCCAGTTTGGCTATATGGTTGCATCTCTCACATGTGTTGGAGTTTGTTGGGAGGAGGAGAGGGTTGTCTGTGTATATGAGGCAGTTGTAACATTGCCTCAAGATTCCCAGATTCACCAGCTGGAGCAGTTCATCCTCCTAACAGGGAGTATAGGCCGATGGACAGATTCGGGAAGCGAGTGTATGCATCAGTGACCTTTGTATTCAGGTCCCTGAACTACATGGCGCATTTCAGCAGATTACAGAAGAATTTGATCAAGGAGCTCTCAGAAACCCTCTCAGGGACTAGTACTGCTGAAACAGACACTAATATTACTTCACAGTTCGCCACCCTTCAGTCCATCTCAAATTCATCTATGCTGCTTATTTCCCATGCAGCTGAAGGAGCATCAAGATTGGTGGGTTCAGGCATATCCATTAGGAGACATGCCTTGATGCATCTGTGTGATTTTGTGGAGCCCTTCAAGTCATCCTTTGTCAATGCTGTTTTTGACAGAAGTTCGCTGTTTAACCCCAAACTTAAGGACACACTCTTCAGGTGTGAAAGAGATGGAAAGACTCTGTCTGCTGCTGCTGTTTTTTTTTTTTTTTTGACTCCTCAAACAACCTTTTCCTGCAATCAGTGAGGAATTCCAACTGAAGACTCCACCCATGCAGCAATGGAGGCCCACAGAATCAGGGGTCTAGAGATTCTTTCTCTGACAGACCCTATCAGTGCTCCTGAAAGGAGGCCTGATTATCCATCTCTGAGGCAATCGGGGGTCATTTATTCCTGTACCAGAGAGCCTGGCTAGACTTTCCGAAAGATAGTTTTGTGCAGAGGATCATTTCCAGAGCTGATATTATTCCCTTTTTCCATCTACCACGGTTACAAAACAGAATTCCAGACATTCCACCCAGTCATAGGAAGGTAGCAGCTTCAGAAATATGAAAGTTGTTAGAAAAGAGTCATCTAAAAGTTCCCCCCAGACCAGAAAATCTGAAACTTGCTCAAGATTCTTTTTAGTGCCAAAGAAAACAGGGTCT
This sequence comes from Protopterus annectens, assembly GCF_019279795.1. Lineage (NCBI taxonomy): Eukaryota > Metazoa > Chordata > Ceratodontiformes > Protopteridae > Protopterus > Protopterus annectens. The sequence goes on along the minus strand of NC_056726.1, from coordinate 484,725,599 downwards.
GGAGACCAATCTTGGATCTCCATATTCTGAGCAAGTCAGTTCAGCAGACCAAGTTCTGGATAGTCACAGTTTAGTCTGTTTTGCCTTTCCTACACAAGGACGACTAAGTGTGCTCTATAGATCTCCAGAATGCATGATATCACATAAAGATGAACAGGCAGTCCAGGAGATGCCTATGCTTCCTGGAGCCAGTCACTTTCATTTCAGAGCACTGCACTTTGGTCTCACCACAGCCCCCAGGGTGTTTACCAGATGCATGGCAGTGTTAGCAACCCACTTCAGACTGGGGATTCCGAGTGTTTCCATATCTAGATGACTGGTTCCTTACCGCCTCAACCAAGCATCTACTAATAACAGCTCAAGACTATGTACTCCAGACTTGTTCCAATCTGGGCATCACAATCCATCACAAGAAATGTCATCTTCAACCTTTTCAGTCTCTAAAATTCATAGGAGCCAATTTCAACACAACATCAGTGATAGCTACTCTGCCCATGCCGAGAGTTCAGACCATATGTTTTCAAATCAGCAGAAATATTCAGACTTCATCCATACCTGCCTGCCAAGTATTACAAACTCTAAGGTCCATGTCGGTGGTGATAGTTCTGCTCCCATTAGTGAAGTACCACACGAGAATTCTACAATGGACATTAGCAACCCAGTGATTCATCCTGGATCAACCCTTGTCCACTAAGATCAGCTTAACTCCAGCCTGCACACAGTACTTTCGGTGGTGGATTCAATCAGATTAAATATTACAAGGTTGTCTATTCATGCTCCCTCAGTCCAAGGCCATAGTGACCACGAACGCTTCCCAGATTGGGTGGGTGGGGCATTTCTTGGGGAAGACTGTTCAGGACACTTGGTCCCCCTGAAGAGGCAAATTTGCATATCAGTGTGCTGGAAATGAGAGCAGTACTCCTAGTATTGCTGGCATTTTAAGACCGTCTCCCTTCTGGAAATGTTGTGATTCAAACTGACAATATGTCAGTTGTATGGTACAGCAGCAAACGGGGAGAGACCAGGTCTTACTCCTTGTGTCGAGAAGCCCTGAGGATGTGGCAATGGGCGATATCTTCAAATCAATTTCTGATAGCAACACATATACCTGGGAAATCCAGCATGACAGCAAACAAGTTGAGCAGGTCCATTTTATTACCTCACAAAAACGGTGTCTCATCACAAAAGTGACAGAGATAATTTTTCTGGCAATGGGGTCAGCCGAGCTGTGATCTTTTTGCATTCCCCCTGAACAAGTGCAACAGGTTCTTTGCCGTAATCCTTCAGACAGGGGAGTCACCTAGAGATGCTGTCCTTCACGTTTGGCCCCCGAGTCTCCTCTATGCTTATCGCCCAACTCCCTTAATCTCCAAAGTCCTACAAGACAGTACCTTGTTTGAAGAGCACATTAATTCTCATTGCCCCTTATTGCTTTCGACAGATCTGTTTTCCCTTCCTGTGTCCTCATCTAGTCTGCCAGCCTTGGACTCTGGATCCAGTTCCAGATCTTCTTTCTCACCCGACAGACATGACTCGCCTGGACATTGTGGGTCTCAAGTTAACCGCATGGCTTCTCCAGTTCCATTGTTAGTCAGACAAGCAATGCTCTTATCCCCAGCATGCCACATTTTTTTATCTTCCCATAAGGCTTCTACCAGCAAAATTTACAAGAGCAAATGGAAGAGATTTGGGCACAACAACATGACATGGACCCTTTTTCAGCACCAATTCATAAGATCCTGGAATTCCTGACTTTCATTTTCAACCAGGAGGCTAGTCTTCCTACCATTAAGGTTCAGCTGCTATCTCCAATTTCCATGTTGGAGTGGATAATGCTGCTCTAGCTTCTTCCCTCCTTTGTAAAGCCTTTATAAAAGGAGCCTTTTTACTGAAGCCCCCTTCAAGGACCCTACTCTAGGATGGGACCTTACCATAATTTTAATGGTCTTAACTCCTGCACCTTTTGAACCTGCAGCAAGATGTGAGCTACGATATCTGACTTGGAATTTTTCTCATAGCTATAGCATCGGCAAGAAGAGTATCAGAGCTGCAAGCCTTCTCTTCTAAGCCTCCTTATTTAGTCTTTCTCAAGGATAGAGTGTCTTTAAGAACCAAGCTTTCCTTCCTTCATAAGGTGGTTTCAGGATCTAACATTAATCAAGCCATTTAACTCCCTGTGGTCTTCCCAAATTTCTCAAACAAACAAGAATACGTGTTGCAATTATTGGATGTACATAGACAATTACATTTCTGTTTGCACAGATCTGGCAAATTTAGGAAATCTAACCAGCTATTTGCATCATTTTCAGACACCAGATTGGACCAACCAGTCTCGAAAGTAACTTTGTCAGAATGGGTAACTGATTGCATCTCCTTTGTCTGTTGCAAGCTAGGTTTGGTTCTTCCAAAACCATTGAAAGCTCACTCAGCTAGGTCCATGGCGACTTCGTCAGCCTGTCTAGAACTTCCATGGACGATACTTGTGCAGCTATAACTTGGGCTAATACATATACTTTTATTACTTATTACAAATTTGACCTGGTCTCTAGGGGAAGAGCAATCTTCGGCTCTACAGTTCACAGAAATGTCCTTCTTTAGAGTCCACCCAGGATTCAGGTACCTGGGAACTCTGTCCCATAGGTTGAGGAATGAATGAAAATTGACAACATCAGATAAAGACGTTATGTACTCACCTTAACGTTCCATCTGTGTTGTCCATTTTCATTCTTCCTCAACTTCCCTCTCTCCAGCCCCCTTCCATTTTTCAGTGATGACTTCTGGCCAGGAGAGTGCTTTAGGAACCAAGCTCCTTTCCTTGAGCTCCAGAAAGTAATTTTCATATTTGAAATATAGTAACATTTTACTATAGGAAGCTGCAAAGAAGATCTGGAGAGGGAGAACTATTGTGTTATGGGTAGGGAGGAGCTCAAGAGTTTGTTGTTTCCACAAGCTGTAGAACAGTGGCTGAGTCAGATCCGAGAATCAGATCTGAACCCATAAGTTGATGAAGAATGAAAATTGACAACAGAGATGTAATGTTATGGTGAGTATGTAACTTCATTTTATGGTTCAAACGTAGCTGAAAATGCTTTTGTTAGGCCTTTTTCACTTGTGGTTCAAAATTGAGTGTCACGATTTTCTGTCACTAAGTCATACTGACCCTCTTTAGTTCCACCAGCTTAATATTTCCCAAAGCCTGTGAAGGATAGGAGTGATGCCTGATGGAAAGCCATCAAGGACTGGGTAATAAGTAACTGGCAACTTTTCTTCCTTAGAGTGAAAACTGCAGATATGCAGCTCTAAACCTGCATCTGTTAGTTCATTCTTTCACTCAGATTTTGCTTGTGAAATGCTCTAACAGCACCTTTATTAAAATTTATTATCACAGCTGCAAGATCCAGTATTGCAGCCGTCACAGATGTAAACATCAAAGTTCAGTTCTAGTACTGACCATGCTGTTATATTTCTAAAGTGTTTTTGCAGGGGTCCGTTTTGTATCCCCACAACATAGGGAACTATGCCTTACACCCCTCAACTAATGATATATTTTGTGTTTGAGGCCACTGTACCTCGGCGTGTGGAGAGTAGTCTGAGATACCACAACTTTGGCTTACTGTAATATTACTCCACATTTGCTTTAACTACAATGGAGTGCCCCTTCATTACAGATAGCAGCAGTATTTCCCATCCTGGGTTTTCTCTGGGGAAAGGAGAGCAGGCTTGAACAGACTGCTATCCCTCCTCAAGTACCCCTTTATCATCCAGTTCCTTTACTGGTTTTGAGTGTCTCAAGCAGAAGCCATTTTGCTGCACCATTGCTATGGAAACAAGCGTGTCTTTTTTATGTTGCCAGTTTATGGAGCTTGATGTGAATACCTTGGCTTTGTTTTAACATGTGTTTACATTTTAATTTTAAGTGCTAAATCTTGTTAAATGTCTGATCTGATAGAAACAAGAATAGGAAGCTGATGAGCTCTTGTTTGAAGGTCTTTGATTAGTTTCAGCTACGTAACCTGTGGAGTACAGTGGCTAAACTGCATTTCAGTTGGCAATGACAGACTTGGAGCTCACTTAGGTATTTCTGCACTTGTACATGTAAGTTCATTACAAAGTGACCTTAAATTATTTTGAGTGTTACTGCTTTTAAATTCATGTATTTTCGCCTTTTTACAGCCTTTTCAATTGCTTTCAAGTTCATATTCATGCTTCTGTTTCTCATAGGTTCATAGGTAGTTAATAGGCTTGCAGTCCAGGGGACATTGAGTAGTCAAGCCCAAATCCCAAGTTGCCCCAATTACTGTGTGGTTAAGGGACTTGCTCATAATCACATGATAGATGAATAAGGTCTGTGAGAATCAAAATCTGTACTACAGGTGAAGAGCTCACAACCTTAACCCCTTACATCAACTGCCAGACTACACTTTGTATCACTTGTTCTAACATCACAAATTTCCAAGTGTTCTATTGTCATTTGTCTTTTGGTTAGCACTACTCTGTTGCATCAGATTTCAAAGGTGAAGCTGTGATTTTGTATTTTTAAGGTAACTTAGTTGCTGGAAGTGAACATGCTCTGTTAATTTATAGTTTCATGTGTTGCTGGCATTGCTTTCAAATGTACATTATTTTTGTTATGTTCTTATCATGTCACTGAGGTTGGTGGCACAACTAATTAATGGTGCCATAGCTTCCCAGTAACTCAAAGTATCTCCCATTCCTAGTGATGCAGTTTAGGTGCACCAACAGCTACAGCAGCATTAGGGAAAAGTAGAAACCTGCAGCAATAGCAACTGCTTTTTCCTTCTAAGATGCCATCCCTGGAGCTTCCTGCTGGCACTACTGATAGGAGCAGTACCATTAACGGCAATGAAATTATTCCTTGTCAACATTAAAAATAGGTATGGTTTCTTGTGCTTCCACAAAATGTCACACTCTTTTTTTTTTTCTAGTTTGTTTCTGGCCACTTGATGGATGCTCTGTCAGACAGCAACTTGTACAACAGGTAAGCATTATCTTGTTGCATTTTAGACAAAGCAGTCCCTTACACTTATTTCAGTGTAATTTGTGTAGATTGCCAACTGTGTTTATGGCATGCTTTATGTTGTCCAAGCTTTAGGTTAAAATGTACAACTCATTTAGTGATCTGTGATCATTTGTTCACAGGTCCCCTAATTTCTTCTTGAAATACTGTTTTAAAAATACCCAGATAAGTCACCCCATGACACTATTTTACTTTTATGGATTCTGAAACAAAACTAACACACTGGAAAGACCTACATTCTGGAAACACGATAAATGCACAGACGTCTTATGTATATTTTATAACAGTGTTAGACTGTGTATTGGCCATGTGTGAAAGTCTTGTCACTGTAATTGTATTTTTTTGCAGTTATTATGACTGATTGGCTTCCATTCTAACTTGTTACTGTGTACTTTGCACTGAAAAATGATATACCTACTTGTACTCTCTTTGCCAAAAATCTAATAAAGTACATTGTTTTGCATGAATGCACTTTCATTTAAAAGTTGAAAGAACAGTGATGAAAAGAAAAATACAGTAAACTCTCAGTTCACCGGAATTCAAGCAACTGGCACTATCAAGCAACCAGCAAAAAAATCAGTTTTCCCCCCAGCCAGGCTTTGCTAGATTCGCTACCAATGCCAAATCACGATCCTACCACTGCTTTTCCCTACAAGCCTTGCACTGGCTTGAATTTCTGAACCTGTTAAGGTACCATCAACTAAGCCTAGCTCATCTAATTCTGTACTATCCCGAGAAAACCCCTGACCTGACTGCCATGCTGAACTTCTACAATTCAAATAGACAACTTCGGTCCTCCAACAAAGCCTTAATCGAAACCATCACATGCAAAAACAGCTCCGAGTAATCAGTATTTGCGCATGAAATAGCAAAAATATGGAATAACCTTCACCCTGACCTCAGACTGCAAAACTCCACACCCTGATTCAAAAGCCGACTTAAAACATACCTCTTCACCAACCATCTATGCATCTGTAATTGACCACTTAAAGCCTCGTATGTTTACTATTTCTACACTCCACCCTGGACAACACAAAGAACACCATCTAACTATACCTATCCATGTGTGAGCAATAACCTATGTTCATAGGTTCATAGGTTTATACTAGGCTATCTGCCCTAAGGCATTTATAAGCCTAGCCCAAATTTTTGTGGCTTACGCCACCCCTTATATGAAAAAATACTGTGCCCATTAGTTTGTTGTGCCTCTGTCCAGCAGTGACACAGAGATGATTCCCGGGGTAAACCTACGATCTCCCATCCACAGGTCTAGATTTCTCTTGAACAGAGTCAGCGAGGTGCTCTGCCTCACATGGACCGGGATTTTATTCCACAGCATAGGGAGTCTCTGAGTGATAAATCTATCCCTCCAGCACATCCTATTTATATCCGTGCTAAGGTTTAAGTTGCTTGCTCTAGTGGTTTTGGTGGATTTGGATTTTTTGAGGTGGAGCATGTCCATTAATTCAGGGTTGGACATGGCCTTGTATGTCAGGCACATGTCACCTCTGAGCAGACTGAATAGAGCTGGAGTTTCTTCAATCTGGCAGCATATGACAGATTTTGGAGTCCCTTTATCCTTTTGGTGAGGAACTTTTGGGGTCTCTCCAATTGCTGCAGATGTCGGGTGAGATGCATCCCGAATGGGGCATTGTACTCGATCATTGGTCTGATAAGTGAAGAGTACAGGGGAACAATGACCTCACTAGATCTGGATGTGAATCCCTTCATGATCAGGTGGGCAATGTAGAAGGTCTTTCTAACCACTTTAGCAACGTGAGTGTCAAAAGAAAGGCCACTGTCAACCTGGGTCCCCAGGTCCCTGATAACCTCTTCTGTGCTTAGTGGATTGCCACCTATATGGTAGCTTGGAGTTACCTTGTTTTTCCCGAAGGGTATGACTATAAATTTTTGGCGTTTAACTTCAGGCCATGGCTCTGGCACCAGCTATCTGTTTCCGTGAGTCCCTTCTGAAGGATATCCGTGTCCGATGCACTTTCCACTATGGCGCCCAGTTTGCAGTCGTCTGCAAACTTTGTCAGCCAAAGTCCTCCCATGTTGGCCTGTACTTCTGAGAAGTAGATGCCAAACAATAGGGGGCCAAGGACCGAGCCCTGTGGGACACCACTTGTGACCGGCTTGGAGTCTGACACAGCGCCAGCAACTCTAACCCTGTGGGTTCTGTCCTTAAGCCAGTTTGCAACCCATCTTGTGACATATGGGTTTACATTTAAGCTGGTAACTTTTTCTACAATACCCGAGTGGGGTATTGTGTCGAAAGCCTTTGCAAGGTCAAGGTAGGCTGTATGGACTGCCTTTCCCTCATCAATGGCCTTGGTGACTGTTTCGAAGAATTCGACCAAGTTCAAAAGGCATGATCTTCCCTTGACAAAGCCAAACTGGGTCGGGTCCAATGTCTGCAAGTCCCCTATATCTTTGTTTATGAGCTCCATTATGATCCTCTCTATAGCTTTGCAGACTAGACTTGTTAAGCTTATGGGGCGGTAATTACCAGGGTCCGTAGAGGCCGCCTTTGTGGAGTTGGACCACAGTTGCCGCACGCCACTCCTTGGGCACGTATCCTGTGGTAAGGCTGAGATTAAACAGCTGCCTTATGTGCAGGTTTAATTCCTCATTTAGCTCGTGTAGCACACAGCCGGGGACACCATCCGGTCCCATTGATGCTGTGTTTTTTGCTTTAGTGTAAGCAGCTTTCACCTGCGCATTTGAGATGTCCGGGAGGCTACACTCGGCTGGGATAGTTATCTCTCCTTTAGCAGGGGAGAGGGGGGTGAAGTTTGCACTGGACCTGTCTGCCAGTATGTTGGCAATGTCTGTGGGTTCAGTGATTTTTGTATCATTTTGGACTAATTCTGAGCATATCTGGGAGTTTCCACCCAGGTTCCTAACATAGCTGAAAAAGGCCTTATGATTGTCCTTTGAATCCATGGCAATTTTTCTCTCAAAATTGGCCTTAGTTGATTTTATGAGTGCTCGTAATTTTTACTAATAATGATCAGGGGTGACTTCCCTTTTATGGATTTTGTTCTATCATGTAATAGCTTTCTCCTCTTATTGTAAAGTTTGTTAATGGCTGGGGTCCACCAGACTGGACGTTTGCCCTTTGTGGAAAGAGTCTTGGTTTTATTTGGGATTGCCTGATCCATGCAGTCCTGGAGGTGTTCATAGAAGGCATTTGTAAGGGCTTCCGCAGCTTGGGTTGTGGTTTCCACTGGCTCAGGGGCCTTGAAGGATACCACACCAGTCTTGAGTAGTGTGAAGTTTGCTTTAGAGAAGTTCTTCACTATGGTCTTTTTGTTTGGGGTGGGGCGGGATGTGGATTTCCAGTGAGATTAGTTTATGATCAGATCTCACCAATGAGGGATATACTTCGGTGTGGAGCATTTTGTCCCCATGTTTGTGACAATGAGATCTAGTATATTTTCTCCTCTCGTGGGAACAGTGACTAGCTGTTCCATGGCATTTGAATTTATGAACTCCAGGAACCGTTGGGCTAGAAAGTTAGGGCTTGAGTAATGTTCCCAGTCTATATTCGGGTAGTTGAAGTCACCCAATATGATGGTGTTTGGAGATACATTTATACCCTCCAGTGTCTTCAGGAAGGCTGTGTGGGGTTCCTGAGTTTGAGAGGGTGGCCTGTAGCATGCTACAATTTGTAGAGCAGTTTTGCCTATGGTTAGTTGCACCTGGATGGTTTCTGAAGCTTGTGCATTGCCACCAACCTGGAGGTGTGGGTATCCTTTATGAATATGGATACACCCCTCCTTTTGTGGTGTGGTCCGGGTTTTGGGGCCGGAACGCATGATATGAGGTAAAACCTAATAGTGCCGGGGTGCTCTCAGGAGCCTTGAACCAGGTTTCAGTTACAGCACAGACATCGATGTTCTCCATACTGAGAAGGGCCTCGAGTGCGTGCATTTTGAGATTTAGACTTCTGGCATTGAGCAGCATTACCCTCAGTTTCTTCCCATTTTTGTTTTCTAGGGTGGTAGGTTTAGAATTTGAGCCTTGCCTAAAAAGGCACTATGGGGGTGGCAAGAGCCTTAGCCAATATCCGGAATCCCAGGGGTGACAGGTGCAAGCCGTCCCCTGCGAAGCAGCGTGGCTTGTCAAGCATGTCATCCCAGGCAGACAGACACTGGATCCCCTTTGAATGACACCAGACATTAAGCCAATTGTTAAAGCTGATCATCTTGTCTCTATATTGTGACATCATTCTTGGTGAAGGAAGGATACTGCTCAGGGTTAGGGTCATACCTGCCTGGGCTACATAATCAGAGAGCTCCTCTATGTCTCTTTTCATGTAGTCCAGGGAGGTACGTCTCAGGTCGTTCACACCAGCATGGACAATGACTGTGTCATATTTGTACTTGCCGTGGAGTGACCCGAGTGCTTTTTTTTTGTGGCGGATTCTAGCGCCTGATAGGCAGCTTACTGTGACCCTCTCCTTGTTCAGCCTGGTGAGTGGGACGTCAGTGTGTCTGTCTATGGAGTCACCTATGACAAGTATGTTTGGTGTTGTATTTGGCCTTAAGGGCTGTGACTGCTTTGCACACTGCTTTTGTGGTTTATGTGTTGCTTGTGGGGTGTCTTGAGGTAGCAGTTGTTTGGGTGTCTGCTTTGGAGGCCTCTGCTGTTTAGGTAAATGTTTACTCAGAGCCTCCGAGTATGTCTTTGTGTGTTTATGTGTTTGATTCAGTGGAGTGGTAGCATTATGTGAGGCTGGTTTTGTGGTGTGTGTAGTTGCCTTCTCCTCCTGTCTGGTCTTGCCAGTCCTGAGTTGAGAGAGCTCAGCCTCCAGTTTGGCTAAATAGCTGCATCTCTCGCAAGTATTTGTGTTATGTGGGAGGAGGAGAGGGTTGTCTGTGTACATGAGGCAGTTATAACATTGTCTCAAGATTCCCAGATTCACCAGCTGGACCGGAGAGGAGATTGACAACTGACCTTTGGACATGCTAGAATAATATTGGGAAATCCTTAATTGAAAACAAGGGCCAGTGGGGAGTGAGGGTGTAGTGCTTTTAATTTTTAGTGCCGACTTATATAATTGCTTTAGTGAGCAAGTGCCAGGTAACTTGAGTGCAATGTGTTACAAGTAACTAAATGCAAAACGACAAACAGTAACTTTCTTTCAAGTGAAACAAGGAAATAAGTACAGTAAGCAATGCAGATATCACTAGTGATCCACAGAAGCGCTGAGAAGTTGCGTATTAGGTGGAATTAGCTTCCAGGGAAATAACAAGCAAACAAACAACAAGCATATAAACAAAGCTAGATTCAGCAGGCCTGGATCTAGTCTATGCTAGAGCAAACAAGGTGTACCAATTTCAGTAAGATACAGTTCAAATATTCAGGCACTATAAACCTTTAACCAGAAATTCCCAGCTCAGAAGGGCAGAGTCCAGCCTCTTCTCCCACAAGAGTGCAGACCACGAACCTTCTTAATGTAAAATAACTGGCCTGAAGCCCAAGTGCCTAAACCAGAACTAATACACTTGGACACTGGGCTCTCAATCAGCAGTTCCCAACTTAGAAGGATGAAAGTTACCTGTCCTGCCACCACAGTGCTTGCCACAAACCTTCCTAATGTAAAACAACTGATCTGAAGCCCAAGTGCTTAATCCAAAAGACTTGAATGATAGCTACACTTTAATCAAGTTACAACCAAGCAGTAATAAATACCATTGAATACTTTAGAGAATGTCTGGATTAGTGCTCAAGTTACACAAACAAAGCTAGATCCAGCAGGCCCGAATCCAGTCTATGCCACAGCAAACAAGGTGCACCAACTTCAGTAAGAAACAGTTCAGATATGCATGCACTATAAGCCTTTAACCAGAAATTCCCAGCTCAGAAGGGCAGAGTCCAGCCTCTCCTCCCACAAGAGTGCAGACCATGAACCCTCTTAATGTAAAATAACTGGTTTGAAAGCCCAAGTGCTTAAACCAGAATTAATACACTTTTAGAATAACAGACACTGAGCCCTCAATCAGCAGTTCTCAACCTAGAAGGATGTAAGCTACCTGTTCTGCCACAACAGTGCAGACCACAAACCCTCTCCGTGCAAAACAACTAACTGGTCCGAAGCCCAAGTGTTTAAACCAAAAGGCTTAGAATGAGTTACACCAAGCAGTAATAAATACAATTGAGTATTTTAAGATGATGCAGAAGTAAAAAGAAATAGGTAGAAACACAAGTACAGTAAAAGCAGATGAAATTTTTTTTTTTTTTTATCTGAACAAGTGCTGAGATCAAATAAACAGATTTGAGTACTGAAACTAGAAAACTGGCTAGTTATAAGAAAAAAAAAAACAAGCTAGAAGGCTTCCCTCAAACACAGAAGGGCTTGGGGGCTCAGAAGCCTACAAATACTCTGTACCACTTAACAAGAAAGGCAGGAAATAAGCTTAATTTTTTTTTTCTATTTCCCAGATGCTCTCTTTGTACACAGTAGGAGTGCCTGAAATCAGAATATGATCTCACTGCACTCAGTTGAGTGAGCAAATGAGATGGGCCCAGAGGCAGGCTGAGGGGCGGGCAGTTTCAATGCCACTAAGATTAACACCAAAACAAAAACAGGGTGGGTGGGAATAACTGAAGAGCAGAATAACTTCAGTTAAATATTCCTTCAACACTCCTTCATAAACAGTTTAAATCAAATTAAATACTGTATTTTTTTTAAAAAAAAGTGCAGATAAAGGTACTTAAATTCTCTTATACGTCCAGTTGAATATAACCAAGTTCTTAGCTGGCCAAGCTGAGGTTTTAAAGCAGGAATTATTTCACATGCACCAGTTTAAATATGCAAGGACAGGAAATCAAAGAATGTGGCTACCCCCACACCTGTAATTACTAGCAAATAACAAAATTCAGCCAACACTAGCTTCAGTTCAAGTTACTGAAGAGCAGAATAACTTCAGTTAAATATTCCTTCAACACTCCTTCATACACAGTTTAAATCAAATTAAATACTGTATTTTTTTTAAAAAGTGCAGATAAAGGTACTTAAATACTCTTATACGTCCAGTTGAATATAACCAAGTTCTTAGCTGGCCAAGCTGAGGTTTTAAAGCAGGAATTATTTCACATGCACCAGTTTAAATATGCAAGGACAGGAAATCAAAGAATGTGGCTACCCCCACACCTGTAATTACTAGCAAATAACAAAATTCAGCCAACACTAGCTTCAGTTCAAGTTACTGAAGAGCAGAATAACTTCAGTTAAATATTCCTTCAACACTCCTTCATACACAGTTTAAATCAAATTAAATACTGTATTTTTTTTTTAAAAAGTGCAGATAAAGGTACTTAAATTCTCTTATACGTCCAGTTCAATATAGCCAAGTTCTTAGCTGGCCAAGCTGAGGTTTTAAAGCAGGAATTATTTCACATGCACCAGTTTAAATATGCAAGGACAGGAAATCAAAGAATGTGGCTACCCCCACACCTGTAATTACTAGCAAATAACAAAATTCAGCCAACACTAGCTTCAGTTCAAGTTACTGAAGAGCAGAATAACTTCAGTTAAATATTCCTTCAACACTCCTTCATACACAGTTTAAATCAAATTAAATACTGTATTTTTTTTAAAAAAAAGTGCAGATAAAGGTACTTAAATACTCTTATGCGTCCAGTCGAATATAACCAAGTTCTTAGCTGGCCAAGCTGAGGTTTTAAAGCAGGAATTATTTCACATGCACCAGTTTAAATATGCAAGGACAGGAAATCAAAGAATGTGGCTACCCCCACACCTGTAATTACTAGCTAATAACAAAATGCAGCCAACACTAGCTTCAGTTCAAGTTACTGAAGAGCAGAATAACTTCAGTTAAATATTCCTTCAACACTCCTTCATACACAGTTTAAATCAAATTAAATACTGTATTTTTTAAAAAAAAAAGTGCAGATAAAGGTACTTAAATTCTCTTATACGTCCAGTTGAATATAACCAAGTTCTTAGCTGGCCAAGCTGAGGTTTTAAAGTATGAGTGTATGTACGTGTGTGTGTATATATGTATGCATGTTTGTATGTATAATATCTATATATGTGTGTGTGTGTATATATATATATATATATATATATGTATATATATGTGTGTGTGTGTGTATGTATGTGCATGCATGCATATATATGTGTGTATACTCTTGCATGTATATATGCTTGAATGAATATATGGAAAAACTTGAACATTTATATACTCTTATTCAGTTGTGAAATATCTTGCAATGCTCTACCTGGTTCTTATCTACTCTCATTGTATATTCTGTACACTTGTATTTTTAACCAAAAGAGGGAATATCCTCTTATTGTATAGTAACAGCTGTAAAGTCTACCATCTGGATGCTACTACTCTGTAATGTCTCTCTTGTAAATTTTTCTTCTCTCTGTAAACTTATGGAGTTTTTCTCCGCAGGACTCCACTGAAAATGGACACTTGTTGTCCAGTCGGACTATCCTGGCAAACAATTGTTAAATAAATAATAGTAAATAAATCAGTACAGTGTTTATGGTATGGGTATAGTATAGAGTAAAGTATTAGTCAGGCCTGTTTTTAATAGTAACTCTCAAACAACCAGAAACTACAGTTATCTGGCTTCCACCAATCCGCATGGGTGCTGGTTAACTGAGAGTTTATTGTAAAACAGTTTAAACACTGTTCTGTTGCATAGAGAGATGAAGCCCTGAGTATGATTCAAACAACCAGAATTTATTAGTAACACAAATGCTGAAGGATCTGCTTGAAGAAGGTGGGAGTAAGCGGCCGGCCAATATTGGTTCACTCAGTCTTGGACCAGGAAAGTCATCCAGCTTGATGCAATACCAATGCCTTCTAGAAAAATGGGTATACTGCATGCAGCAGTATGGACTGGGAATTGGGCTTGGCTCTCCAAAACCTTGTTATGTGTATCAGTCTTCATGGGGTTTGGATAGGAATGTTCCCACCCCAAGCTAAGGCTTTGCAAGCTACATATCGTCTATTGTATGAGGGGATTAAGCCAGAAAGAATAAATACCTCTCTTAGTTGCTTGGATGACAGCTTTTCTGTGTACAGCTGCCTCCCTGCTGATAGGAGATGAATGGGTAGTAGTGGATGCTAGATGGTTGGCAGGCAAAGGAAACAGAAATAAAGTACAAAAAATCATGTTATGTTACATAAAAAACTGCATGTTTGACTACCATAGAAAATGCACGGTATGGCTTATATGACTTTAGAAGCCTTCTGAACTAGGTAACTATTGAAATTTCATCTTCTGCTATCTGCAGGTTTGTAGATTTCTGACTTTTTTCGTGCTCTAGAGCTTAGAGATGTGAACACATCCTGCTGGTGCATGTTGCTGCATTTTGCATTTAGCTAGGAGGGCTTTTTATACAGTTTTTTTAACCAGGCAAGCCCACTCTCCCTTTTCAATGATGGCCCCGTAGCTCTATCTTGGTAAGTGACTTGCTCAGAGTCATACATCAGGTAAATTAAAGTGGAATGAATCAGAACATGTACCTTTGGTTACAGGAACCAGCTCAGTAACAGCTTGGGGCCTTAATCCTGTGCACTGCCAGTTAACCACTTAACCAGTTCCTATGCTACTTACTTCTTTTCTGTCCCTTTCAAAATAAGGATGTCAATTGTTAAGTCTGCCATGGAAAGTTCCCTGTTTCAGTGCCTACAATGTAGAAACTTTCAGAATATTCATGTTGCCATTAACCAAGACCTATACTGGCAGTGTTAATGCTGCTTAGTATACGAGAAGGACTTGAATTACTGCCATGCCTGCAAGCTGTAACCTAGCCACTTGCAAAAGGATAAGGGCAAGGTTTAAGGCATACCTTAGCTTTCTAAACAAGGTGATTATGGAGGTTGCTTAACACAGAGGTCAGCGGGAGGACTCTTGCATGACCTTACATCTTTGGCAAAGCAGAGTGAGAGAGTTGAAGGACAGACTTCAGTCACATCCTCCTCCTTGTAAGTCTAAGGAGAAGGTTATGTTTTTGACCCTCTTAAGTAATGATATTCTTCTTCACTATTGAAGGGGTCAAACTCCTGCCTGTCATGTCATGTGCCAACACTTTGATGCACTTCCAGCAGCAATTTTAGAGGTTATCTCAAGATGTTTGCACCCATCTGCCATGTTAAAGCATTAAAAGTATATTTGTGCCCAACAACTTCATTTGGAATGGTTCTTCAGGTCCCCAGCACAGGCTTAGCAGTTTTGCTTTAGACTGATGATTCTTGCCAGGCCTTCACTTTCCCATGAGTCATTCAAGACTCACTGGCTAGGGTAGTGGAGACTCTACAGGTCCTTCTGTGCCATTCATACCCATGGGATAAGCCTAGACATTGGATATATATGTTGGTTGCTTGATTCATAGTGACGTTTAGCCTTAAGGGTGCTGAAGCATACTGTTAGGGAATAGGGACTGATGCCACTGCTGAACTTTGCACGGGTGCCTTATGATCTGTGGCTCTGGTAATCCCCCTTCCACTCAGTGAATGCCGTGATTACCAGGTGAAAGGGAACTGCCTCTCAGCAGCTTGGGTTGGGGATATTCTTCCTTCCTAGCAGTGTGCATGCGGTGAAGGGGACACTGAAAATACAATTTTTTTTTCTGTGATGGACAAAGATCAAATCCACCACTATCTCCTGAGTGAGCCATCGATTTAAGAGACTGTCAGGTTGATAAAATTATAAAATGATTTAAGGACTGGCTTATGGCTCCTCTGCCTTCACCTCAGAAACATCTTAACTTTTTGCTTCCTTCTGTAGCCCTGCATTATTACATTGTTTCTTCTCTCAGTTTAATTTCTGTATGTCTTTTGAGTTTGTAATACCATGTTGAGAATGGACCCCATTCCTAAGTTAGGATGTAATTAAAGTTCTTGAAATTAGTATTTCATTTTTTGATGTTAGCCAAAAGTGCACTTCGCAGCACCTGCAATGTGCCTGGAACTGACTCCTCCTCCAATTCATACTGAGTTACATGTATTGAGAGCATATCTAAATATGACAGTAGATTCTTTTTTAGACCCATTGCTTTAAGGTCGGCTATTTGGAACTGTCTGGGCATCTTTCTTCCATATTTCTCTAATTTCTGCTTGCATATCCTTATATTTTATGATTTTGTTTCTCTCTGAGCACAAGACACTGTAATCACTAGGTATAGCAATTCACCTATCCTTAACCATTTCTGTGTCAAATCCTGATTAAGATGAGGTTGTTCCAGGACATCTCTGCACTTGCCACTATATTTATGTCCTTTCAACATTTCTTTCCTTCTCATCTGATCCTTCTCCTTATATTCTTTCTTTTGTTTTTTTGGCACAGTTAATTGCTGTCTAATATTTGTCTCACTTGACACCGAAATGCTTCTGCTAAACTAAGCAGAGAGGTCATCTTAGATTAAACTTTCACTTATGTTTGGATTTGATGATGTCAGCAGATATGCATTTAGTTCCACAACAATCTGTACATGTAATCAGTTTTAGGAGACCCATAGCCCCTTCAGAGCAAGGAGTATATAATCATGGTATACACTGATTTTTTTTATATATTATTTTATAAATGTGAAACATTTTTCTTGTTTTTCTGTCAAACTGATCCAAGTTAGAACAGGAAAAGCAAATTGGTTTATACCTTGGATTTTATTCCTAGATATCAAGGCTGATTTCAATACTCGTTTTAGTCTTCTGAAATGTTCCTAAGTTTTATTCACATTTGTTCATGTTTTATTGCCTATCCTTCATGAGTTCCCAAATATTTATACACTCTGTCCTGCTCCAGTTCCTTTATATCACATTCCTATCGCATATTGATATTTTCTTTATTCTGCAGCTTTCCTGCTTTAAACATTGCTTTTGCACATTTATCAAGACCAAATGACATTCTTGTATCATCTGAGAATGTTTTAACAACATGCTTTTACACTTTTAACTTCTCATCTGATGACATGTACAGTTTTAAGTCATCCACAAAAAGCAGATAAGAAGTCTTTAAGAAAAGGTTGTTTCCTGGGAGCCAAATTGTAACCTTGACCTAATCTGATAAGTAAACAATTGAATGGGTTAAGGGTAAGACAGAACAACCAAACCACAATTCACTGTAAGCAACCAAATAAGAGAACGAGCCGGTAGTGAAAGATTTATTCAATCCACAATATACAAGATTAACGCTACTGTTGTGTTTGGCGTTTTCGTTAAAAAACTTCATCAGATACAAAGTGGAATGCCTTCACAGTATTTAATTAATAAAAACATAATAAGGGGCAAAACGCCATTGGACAAGCCAATAATTAATCAATCTACCCTCACCAATAAAAATCATGGGCTAAATATTAAAAACACGTTAAAATCTCTAAAATCAATGCAATTAAAATTTGTTAAAACCACAAGATGTATATATATATATATATATATATATATTTATATATATATAACAAGATGTATGTATGAATATATAACATAAAAATAATATAAAAAATATATTGATTTATATTTAATAAGTGTAACTAACTGATCCGTTGATGTTTGCTGTCCTCTAGTGATGTAAAGTTATTTAAAAGTTTAGCAGCTCTTAATTTTAAAACAGGCAAAATAGAAAGCATGTCATTTAGTCCTGGATGCTGAGTAGCTTCCAAAACTATTTGCCAATAAAGTTCTCTGTATTCTAATTTAGCTTCCCACATGCCCCCTCTAATTTCCTTTGGGACAATTTCCAGGACAAAAAATGAATAAAGTGCTTGGGGACATGCAGTCTTATGGCGATAAAGTGCATTGTTTGAATTGGCCCTACTAATTTCATATAGGTGTTCATAAATGCGTGTCTCAAGTTTTCTCTCTGTTTTACCTATATAAAAGGAATTGCATTCCTTACACAGGGCAAGATAAACAAGTCCACTGCTGTTACAATTAGAATAACTATTACTCCTTATATGCCTGTTCCTACTTGGGATTTCTAAGGAAGAGGCATTGTAAATGTGAGTGCACCGAGAACATGCACCACATTTAAAAGTGCCAGTCCTTCTACGATGATGTGAAGCTCCAAAGGCTCATCCATATTCAAAAAAATTTTTTAAATTCATGTCCCTTCTATAAGTGAACTGTAAATGGCCAGTACATATTTGGTCTAAATCTGATATTTCTCTGAATTTATCCCATTCTTTACTTACAACCTTTCTGATAACTGAGTCCCCATTAAAATCCAAAATATATGCATCTTCCTTGTCATAAAAGGTATTACTGTGTTGAGGAAGGAATGGTCCAGTTGGTGAGCAAAGGTCCTGACCTAAAATAGGTGCAACCTATTAATTCTACCTTCACAAACTTCCATGATAACCTGTTGAATAAGGTCAGTGGGGTAACCTCTATTTTGGAACATGCCACTCGCAATGTTACATTTGGTGACAAAGTCCTCGTCATTGGATGTCATAAGGCTAACCCTAACCGTTTGCCCTTTAACTAAATTTTTCTTTTGAAAAAAATGATGCCCACTGCTAAAATGAAGGTAGGAATGTGAAAATGTTTTCTTTCAGTAAATTCTGGAGGTAAAATTACCATTTTCCTTTTTAATACTTACATCCAGATAGTTAAGTATTTCGTGATCTAAGTGGTAGGTAAAATCCAAAAAGCTGGTCGTACTTTTTAAATAAATCAAAAATTCAAAAAAATTTTCTTCAGTAGCTGTCCACAAAATACAAATATCATCTAAAAAGCATTTATATAAGGACCAACAATTGGTAAATTTACTGTTAAAAACATGATTATGTTCCCAAGATAAAACAATGTTAGCATAAGTGGGGGCACAACTGGCCCCCATCGCCACACCTTTGGTCTGCTTCTAAAATTCACCCTTAAAAAACATGTAATTATTATTGAGAATAATTTCTATAAATAAAAGGACGTTATTAAAATCATTATTCGAAAAATGTCCTCATGTAATCTTCCCGCCATTGCAAACCAGTATTGTGAGGTATACTACCAAACAAATCCACAATATCCAAAGTAATAAAAATCAAGGTATCTCTCTATAATTCAGGTTTTAAATGTCTAAGAAAATCCCAAGAATCTTTTAATACTGCTGGCCAGTCAATGACAAATCTTTGAGCTTGGTGTCTACATATTTAGAAATAGGTGATATAATTGCACCTTCCGAATAAACTATAAGTCGTAGTGGGGGGTTCAGAGTACTCTTATGTATCATCGGTATACCAAACACCGAAGGAACTCTAGGGTGTTTATTAAATAAATAATTAAATGTATCCAAATTAATGGAACTCTCCAGAAGTAAGTCATTGAGCATAAAATGGATTCTGGAATTGGCAATGTTAACCTCATTAATGGAAGCTAGAACATATTTTGAGGGGTTTACCAAGTTCATCTTTCATTTTGGACTCGGAGGATGCTATCCATCAAAACAGTCCCTCCACCCTTGTCAGGTTGCATAATTCTCATGGTACGATCAGTTTTTAGGGAATCAAGTAACTCTCTTTCATCTTTGGAGAGGTTTGAATGAATTTTATGATTCTGACTCTCCCTTCTAATTTCCTTCTCCATATTATTTTCTAAATTTCTAAGTTGTGGATGAAGTTTGGATTGTGATAATGTGTATTTAAATGAATGCCTTAAACAAAAAATTGTTCCCAAGGGACTGAGAGTTTGAAAATATCTGAACAGAGTACAAGATGGCTCTGAATTTTATTCAAGTCTTATTACTGTTTTTGATAACTGTGGTTTAGAAATTATTAAAGCCATTAGGGATGAGAATGAAAAAGAAAAAATGCTTTTGTTGAAAGAAATGGAAATGGTTAATGAATATATTCTTAATGATTTATTGTTCACGGTAGAAAGTGAAAAGGCCAAATATTATGAAATTTTTGAACAAATAGACAAGAAATGTACAAGTAATGGAATTAGAAGGCAGGGTAAAATGCAAAGGGACCTTAAAGAATATAAGGAAGGTACAGCATACCCTAAACCTAAGTCGTTTTTAAAATTTACAGAATATGATATTAGGGGTACTTACAGTGGTCCTTTTGATGATGGTCATCGGCCCTGTGATTCTGATTATGGTCAGTCTAATTATCCATTGGAAATCTTTTTAGAATATCCCCACCCCCCAGGAGGTCCTACAGGATACGGAACAAGCCACAGGTTTACTACAATTCCAACAACTATCAGAGCAACCAGGGAAGGAAAACACTATATTAACTGAATCAAATTCAGATGTTATTTCTGTATTGAACAATGTTTATTCCTTCAAAGGTTACAATATTTTCAACTATAGTGGTCTTCCTATCACTGTCAATCATTTTAATTTATTTTCTAAAGGCTTCAAGTTTATTCCTTTGAGAAAGGTTAATTTGGCCAGAGCAATAGTGGACTTGAAGCTTTTTTATTAGGAAAAAGAACCTAGGTATTTATTTTGGTAATAACAAGCATGCTAACACTACTGTGACTCCTTTGAGGAGAAAAGGAATTTTTAATCCCCCCCTTCATCCACAACTTAGAAATTTTGAAAATAATATGGAGAGGGAAATTAGAAGGGAGTTTCAGAATCATAAAATTCATTCAAACCTCTCCAAAGATGAAAGAGAGTTACTTGATTCCCTAAAAACTGATCGTACCATGAGAATTATGTAACCTGACAAGGGTGGAGGGACTGTTTTGATGGATAGCATCTTCTATGAGTCCAAAATGAAAGATGAACTTGGTAAACCCCTCAAAATATGTTCTAGCTTTCATTAATGAGGTTAACATTGCCAATTCCAGAATCCATCTTATGCTCAATGGCTTACTTCTGGAAAGTTCCATTAATTTGGATACATTTAATTATTTATTTAATAAACACCCTAGAGTTCCTTCAGTGTTTGGTATACCGAAGGTACATAAGAGTACTCTGGACCCCCCACTAAGACTTATAATTTCTTCAGAAGGTGCAATTACATCACTTATTTCTAAATATGTAGACACCAAGCTCAAAGATTTGTCATTGACTGGTCCAGCAGTATTAAAAGATTCTTGGGATTTTCTTAGACATTTAAAACCTGAATTATATAGAGATACCTTGATTTTTATTGCTTTGGATATTGTGGATTTGTTTGGTAGTATACGTCACGATACTGGTCTGCAATGGCTTTAAGATTACATGAGGACATTTGGACATTTTTCGAATAATGATTTTAATAACGTCCTTTTATTTATGGAAATTATTCTCAATAATAATCACATGTTTTTTGAGGGTGAATTTTACAAGCAGACCAAAGGTGTGGCAATGGGGGCCAGTTGTGCCCCCACTTATGCTAACATTGTTTTATCTTGGTGGGAACATAATCATGTTTTTAATAGTAAATTTACCAATTGTTGGTCCTTATATAAATGCTTTTGAGATGATATTTGTATTTTGTAAACAGCTACTGAAGGAAAACATTTTTTTTCAATTTTTGATTTATTTAAAAAGTACGACCAGCTTTTTGGATTTTACCTACCACTTAGATCACAAAATACTTAACTATCTGGGTGTAAGTATTAAAAAGGAAAATGGTAATTTTACCTCCAGAATTTACAGAAAGAAAACATTTTCAAATTCCAACCTTCATTTTAGCAGTGGGCATCCTTTTTTCAAAAGAAAAATTTAGTTAAAGGGCAAATGGTTAGGGTTAGCTGTATGACATCCAATGGCGAAGACTTTGTCACCGAATGTAACACTGCGAGTGACATGTTCCAAAATAGAGGTTACCCCACTGACTTTATTCAACAGGTTATTATGGAAGTTTGTGAAGGTAGAATTAATAGGTTTGCACCTATTTTAGGTCAGGACCTTTGCCCACCAACCGGACCATTCCTTCCTCAACACAGTAATACCTTTTATGACAAGGAAGATGCATATATTTTGGATTTTAATGGGGACTCTAAAGTTATCAGAAAGGTTGTAAGTAAAGAATGGGATAAATTCAAAGAAATATCAGATTTAGACCAAATATGTACTGGCATTTAAAGTTCACTTATAGAAGGGACATGAATTTAAAAAATTTTTTTGAATATGGAAGAGCCTTTGGAGCTTCACATCATTGTACAAGGACTGGCATTTTTAAATGTGGTGCATGCTCTCAGTGCACTCACATTTACAATGCCTCTTCCTTAGAAATCCCAAGTAGGAACAGGCATATAAGGAGTAATAGTTATTCTAATTGTAACAGCAGTGGACTTGTTTATCTTGCCCTGTGTAAGGAATGCAATTCCTTTTATATAGATAAAACAGAGAGAAAATTTGAGACACGCATTTATGAACACTTATATGAAATTAGTAGGGCCAATTCAAACAATGCACTTTATCGCCATAAGACAGCATGTCCCCAAGCACTTTATTCATTTTTTTGTCCTGGAAATTGTCCCAAAGGAAATTAGAGGGGGCATGTGGGAAGCTAAATTAGAATACAGAGAACTTTATTGGCAAATAGATTTGGAAGCTACTCAGCATCTAGGACTAAATGGCATGCTTTCTATTTTGCCTGTTTTAAAATTAAGAGCTGCTAAACTTTGAAATTATTGTATATCACTAGAGGGCAGCAAACATCAATGGATCAGTTAGTTACACTTATTAAATATAAATCAATATATTTTTTATATTATTTTTATGTTATGTATTCATACATACATACATCTTGTTTTATATATATATATATATATATATATATATATATATATATATATATATACATCTTGTGGTTTTAACAAATTTTAATTGTATTGATTTTAGAGATTTTAACATGTTTTTAATATTTAGCCCATGATTTTTATTGGTGAGGGTAGATTGATTAATTATTGGCTTGTCCAGTGGCATTTTGCCCCTCATTATGTTTTTATTAATTAAATACTGTGAAGGCGTTCCACTTTGTATCTGATTAAGTTTTTTAATGAAAACACCAAACACAACAGTAGCGTTAATCTTGTATATCGTGGATTGAATAAATCTTTCACTACCGGCTCGTTCTCTTATTTGGTTACTTACAATGAATTGCGGTTTGGTTACTAGTCTTTTATATTCACTGTCATCCTTTTTCTGGTTATAAAACAGAACAACACCAGTGGCAAAGAATCACTCTAGAATATTCCCCTTTGAATTTTTATCCCAGTGGTAATAATTTATCTTTTGTCGTGGCTTAACTGCAAAATGGTTTGCCACTGTTTCATGGTCACTGTAATGTAACTGATCAATGTAGGATGTATCTTGTGCATCTGTAGGCACTCCTTTATCCGTGAGTATGGAATGCTGTAATATATCATTGCCATACTTAGATTCTTCACCTTTTTGCAGTGCTCTGTTATGGCTATATTTAGAAACAAATGATCGTTTGTTCGATATGACTTTATTTTGTCACCCTTTTGTTGTATTTCCTTGATTGAGTTTTTTCTAAATGACTGTAAGCTCTGTCAGCATCAATTCCAATGTATAGTTTGTACATAGTCAAATGGTAAGTTATTGGAATGTGTTGTTTTAGAATGGCTGACAGGTTCACTCTTGAGGAGGAGTATCGTTTTTCTTGTTGGGATGGGAGTACAAGTAATTTTTACTCGTGGACAAATTTTTGTGCAAAGATGTTAATACTTTTAGCCAGAAGGTAGGTACTACATGTGGGCCTGGGTTTTTCCATTTGGAAGCTTTTCTTAATTTTGTTTCAATTTCTCTGTCCATTACTTCATTCTGTCTCATATCCTGCACATTTGAACTCCTTACTGTTTATTTTAATTTTTCTTTCCATTCAGCATCTTTTTCCGTGGTGTTTCTATTCCTTTTGCTTTAGTTCCGAGATCTCTGTAAAACTTTTTTCGGGTCATCAATGAATTGCTTATTTTCGACTTTTGCTTTATATCTATCTGCATGTCTTCTAAGATTTCTGCCTGTGATGGTATCTTTAGTTTATTATTTGCTGTAGTGTGTGACAGATCCTGTACTGTTCTGATCCTGTGGTTTGCTTCTACCACATCTGCTTTTCTAAGTGTTTTTGTTGATCTGTTCCCTCTTCTGTATTCGTCTAACAGTGACTTCTTATGGTCTCTGTGTTGTTTTCCAGGAGGTTTTCTGTATATTCCCTTTAAAAAAAACATTCCTTTAATAATTATTGCAATAATCTTGAGAAATTCAAGTGCTACTTAAAAATGTAAAACGGCAGAGTTATGCAGCATAACCTGAGCTTCACAATGATACCTTCCAACAAATCTTAAATTCTGAACCCTGATTTTATAATTTAGAGTAAATGTTTTTTCTTCTGTAACATGCATGAGAAGACATATAAAACATCACATACCTTATTACAGTTACCTGATAGGTTCATGTCAGCAGCTGTTATTCATGAAGTTAAAACATTTGCTATGACACCCCATTCAGTCCCTTTAGCAGTAGTAATCATGAATTCACCCCAGGTCTAGCATGTATGACTCTGATGTGTAGACATGCCCTAGCTACCATGCACTCTTTAGAATCATTTCTTTAGAATAATCTCCAAGGAACAATAACGCATGGAATGCATTTAGTTTGCCTGGCTGGGCTTATTAAAGGCCAAGTACACACCTGTGAACAAACCATGCACATTGGATGCTAAGTATGCTTTCCTGTGACGTTCTGCATGACAATCCCCCATACCAAATCTATAATATCTCAAGCTTCTTGCAGTGTAGCCACACCAGTTTGCTACCTTGCCCTTGCAAATTATAACAGTCTTGAACTTCTCAGTAATTGAATATGATGCTAGTGTTTTATATTTTGCTGAGTACTTCACAAACAGCTGCCTGTATGCTTCTCACTGTACATGATACTATCAAACTCAGTAGTAATCTAAGGCAAACACCATCCACTTTTGAAACCCAAGATATTGAGTTAGATGATCAAGTGACAGAAGGTAACAGGAGACAGATATGTAAGGATGTTTATCAAGGAATGAAATTAGATCTGTAGGAAATTAGATCTGTAGGAAGCCCGGATCTGTGGCATAGAATGGAAAAGCCCTGACTACAACTCAGATAACCAGAGTTTAGTGGAAGAAGTGAATGGGCTGTTGGAGGGAGTGGGAGTGACTGGTTTACACCAGCTCACCCATCCTGGGAGGGCAGGATAAGGTGACTTCCAGCTGCTTGATTGCTATTGCCTGATACTTGAGGCCATCGACTTGGGTGTGTAAGCTTTGATCTTTATAGTCCCAAGAAGATGACAGTAGCTCATGAGGAAACAGATATAGGGGAAGGGTATTGGATACCAATTATGATGTGGTGCTCATTTCAGCCACCTCTGAGGTAGGGTTAGTGACCTAAGAGAAGCACCCCCCCATAGCTTGTGTGCTGAAAGATGAGGTACTGCATAGATGGGAGGAGCAGTACTATGTGGTTCCCTGACCAAGGGATGAAGTCCATCCTGAATATAGACAACCCCAGCCTGTGGTGATGAAGCTAGATCCTTAGGCCACATGGACAAGAGCACCCTCTATCAGCAATCAGACAGATCCTTGGAGGCAGGCAAAGGGCACGTACACCTCCATAGCTGCCTGGATAACATTATCTTACTCATTGCAGGCAAGACCTGTGGATTGAGAATGAAAGGGCTAAAGAACTGTGTCAGGTGGTGGTGATAGTGATCGTTAAGAACTGAGGAAAGAAGCATATCAGAAGATCTGTAGGAAGCAAACCAGTAGGGCAAGAGCTTTTGGGAGTGTGTCGTGTACGAGTATAATAAATAAGGGAAGAGTTGTAATTAGGATGGAACAGGGATGTATGCTTAGCTAGGCAGCTGTTGGATCATATAATTAAGGCAGGGTAAGATTTGGCTACTCTAAGATGTAAGGTGGCAAGCAGAGTTTTAAGATAATAAGATACGAGGGGTTTTGCAGGAAGGTATTTGAGAAGGGGTGCAGGAGAGGAGTGGAGAGGTGGATGAGGGTGGAGAGTGAGAAGGATGATGTCATGTTATGGGAAGAGTAAGAGGTAGCCAGGTGGGAGTAAAAGATATTTATGTAAGTAGGGTAAAATGTAATAGAGATGAGGAGAACATGAAAAGGGATGATAAGTGGGTGCATAGGGGTAGATGATATGAATGGTGAGATGGGGATATTTGGATAGGCCATTGGCCAGGGAACAGTGCTGTAGAGCCCGCAGCTGAGAGGGAGGAGCACTAATGTATTATGCACCCAGGGGTCACTGACCTATCCGTGAAGAGGGTTGCAGGGTGGGAGGGAGTTGGGAACAGAGAGAAAGATGAAGCAAGGGGGACAGGTGACAGGGCAGATTAAAGATTTTAATATGGATTGTGGAGAGTGTGACCAGTCATAAAAAAGGGGAAGTGGGGAGTAAGCTTAAAAGGAGAAGCAGATATTATAATGTTTATTTAGAGTTTGGTTACCATAGTAGAGGACTGATCTCTGCATGACCAGTTGCAGGCTTGGATAAAGTTTCATTCAAAATACTAACATCAAAAATGTCATCGTTATAGCCAGCAGCAGAACACAAAGGTAATACAAAGTAGTCACAAAAAAGGATACCATGTATAAACTTTGCGTCATGTTTAGGTGTACATTTTACAAGATAAAAAGTGCAATCAGAGGAGTAGCAAGAAAAGGAGGAGAGGCAGTTTTAGCCTTCGAAATTGTAGAGGTGACACATGGTGTTTAGAGAACAAAGCAAGTGATAAGTAATGGTAAAGGCACAGAGACCAAGGAGACAGAGGGACTGCGAACACTGAAATATGTAATGTGACAGTGAGCAAGGAAAAAGGAAAGGTGTATACATATTTACAGGCGGCAGAAACGTATTGGTAGCCAACAGAGTAGTGGTGTAAATAGGGTGACATACAAAGAAATTAGGCTAGTGCAGAGTAGTGGTAATGTAGTGATAATTCTGCATTCTGAATTTGCATTTGAGTTGCTCAAACAGATATTGATCTGGGGACTGAGCGTGGCGTAGTTAGTAACTTAAGGGATTGCCACACTTGGAAATAAAGGTACTGTGGAAGGCGATGTGCAGCCATCAGTTTAAAGTGTTAGTTCTTGATTCTGTAAAGGCAGGATGGAGAGCAATAACCATTTTGATGATGTAGGAGATGATGTGCAAACTTGTGAGGATGGAAAAGAATGGGTAGATTGGTGTTAATGAAATGTAAGGTTTAGGAAGAAAAGTACTGGTTGTTTGCTTTCATGTATGGGTCAAATCAAAATGATAGAACAGTGTTCTAGAGATTTTATCATGTGTTGCAAATGCTTACAGGATTCATTGTAATGTAGTTTTTGGAATCTAGATTAACGAGTCAAGTGAAGGGATGAGAAGCTACATAATTGGTGATTTGTGGATGGCTCTGCATGGGGGAAAAAGAATGTGTAAATTTCAAAAGAGTAGTGCCAATAGTCTAATCAGCTGGAATTCATTTTGCTTAGTGGAGAGTTGGCAGGGGTTAAACAGAATACAGAGATACAAGAATGATGTATAAGTGATTCTTCATGTTAGTTGGGTAGTTTATATGGTGCTTGACTCCAAGGGAATCCTATTTGGATATGGAAAGAGAAGGTCAGAGAGATATTCAGATATGTGGTAGAGAGGGGAACTAAGGAGAGTGGAACTGTAAGGGACGTCGTAGTTGAGGTATGGTGGCTTTAAGGTACCTTGAGATAGAATAGTGTTGCAGGTGGGAGTGATGATGTGAATAAGGTAAGAATGATCAAGACAGATGAAGAAGCACCATAGGAGGTTGCAAAAAGGAAGCATGGAAATTCAGGTTAGCAGGGAAGTGACAGGGAAGACAGAAGAGCAGAGATAGAAAGGAAAAAAAGATTTGTGCTGAAACCAAGGTATGTGGGTGCTAAGTTTTTAGTACAGAAATTAAGATAGTAGAGGACAGAAATGGGAGATGAAGTGATGGAAAATGGGAAGTGGAGAGGGATTTCAAGAGGAAGGAGATAGAAGTGTTTGCAGAGTTTTATAAAAATGTCTAGCAGAAAGATAAGAAGAATGGAGAAGACAGGATGAATTGGTTCTTTCAGCGGAAATGTTTGAGCAGGAAAATGGTCTTCAGTGATGACATTTCTATACAGAAGTATAAGATTTGATAAAAGTGTTTAAAAATGGAAAAATCACATAGGGGAAGAAGGTGTTGAAGGAAGTGTTAGGGGCATTGCAAGAGGCATTTGAGAAAGTCAGAAACCAAAATCCAAACACTGATGCAGAATACCAACAACAGTAATTTAATAAGTTAAGCTCTTTCGTTAAGACAAATGCATCAAATTCATCAGAACTAAACCAGAAAAACACACCCGCATCATTAAATAGCAACTTAATTTATGTAAGCAGGTAACTGACCATTAACAGGTTACACATATAGTATATTTGATTTCAAAAGCTGAACTTTTCAATTTGCTGTGTACAGTAATAAAACTGTTAATACCTGGAAGTCTTGTAGCATTAAACCTGAGTTATCAGTTATCGCCTTTACTTTCCAGTAACGTATTTATTATCTCCTCCTATTAATGACTAATTGACACAGTCAGTGATAGTAATAAAGACCTTCTGAAGTCTATACATATTAAGAAATGTTAAAATTTGGCATTATTTGATTTCAACTTCTTGATACACACATTTAAATACCTTATTTTACCAGTGTAAAACACCCCACATGATTGGCAAGTGGCAAGGTATACCACTAAAACACAAATAAATTTGCCTTTGAGATGAGTAACATGCTTATACTAAAGTCACCACTGCCACTGACAATATATCTACAATTACAAATGCACATGGGTGTGTACCATTTTTTATAGATAGTTGAATAAACAAATTAGAGGTTTTTTTCATTTTGTAAGAATTTTTTCCTGTTGCTGGATGTTTCATATGCGTATTGCAGGCCATTGTCTAGTAGGGCTGAAAGTTCACTACTGCCTTTTAAAAAAACTTCCAGTTATTTGAAATAACTTGGCTGACAGCACTACTGTCAACACTGTCAATACAGTAATATAACAAGGGTTTATATTATATAAGTGAATGCACTGAATTGCGAATGTTATATAATCGACCCACAATCCCCGAAAACCCAGAATGTCAAACACACAGAACAGCAATTTTTTTCCCCAGGGAAAAAAATCACTGATCCGTAAAAAAAAAAAAAAAAAATCAAAACACAAACTAAAATGGGGGGCATCACCCCCCCCCCCCCACTTAAATATACCAATGCCGAGATCGCAGCACAGTGGAGGAAATGGCAAAAGTCCTAAAAATGGCCCAGTGATTTTTTACCCTAGGAAAAAAATCGCTGTTCCATGCTTTCGGTATTTTGCCATTTCGCGTAATGACATTCGACTAAACAGCGTTCGCTAAAATAATAGGGACCCATATAATAAAAATGATCTGGCTTAGGACTGTTACTTGATTTTTCCTGCTAAACCTGATGGAATTCTTCTAGAATGTCACCAAGGCCCTGGATGGAGGAAAAGCAGTTCACAGTGCCTATCTCAACCTAGCCAAGGCCTTTGACACAATCCTTCACTCAGGCATCATTAAGAAACACACCGAGCTGGGGATTAACCCTTACGTCACTAGATGGGTTGACAACTGGCTCACAAACAGAACACATTCAGTCAAAATTGGGGATGTCAACTTTGCTAGCATACCTGTTACCAGTGGTGTTCCACAGGGATCTGTGCTAGGGCCCCCTACTGTTTGGTATCTATTTTTCATACGTCCAGGCTAAAATAGATGGCCTTTGGCTTACCAAGTTTGCTGATGACTAAAAACTGGATGAATTTCCCAAAGATGTCAACATGCTACAAAATGAGCTTACACAGACAAATGTTTGGTGTCAAAGCCACAGACTTAAAACTAAATGCAAAAAAAATTCCATCATCATCCCCTTTGGCAAAGGAGAAACTCCCGCTAATTACAGCATTAATAATGCCGCCTTAAGCTCAAACGCATTGGTGAGAAATTTAGGAATGCAAGTTGATAGCAGCCTTAATTTTGATCATCAGGTGTCCGCATTAGTAAGAAAGGCCTTCTACGCTGCACACCTCATAAGTAAGAGTATAGCATCCAAAGCTAACGAAGTTATAACTGCCCTGTACTCTGTTCTTATCAGACTAGTAGTAGAGTACAATACACCCTTCAGTATGTTCCTCACCAGACATCTACAGCAACTGGAGAGACCTCAGAGGTTTCTCACCAAGACCCTGTGTGCCTACAGTACATGACCTTCATGGACAGACTGAAGGCCCTGTCACGTTACTGAGTATCGTATAGACTGCATAAAGATGACTTGTGCCTGGCCTACAGAGCAGTCTCAGACCCTGCCTTGAAGTTGGTGCACATCCTCAAATCTCATGGGACAAAATTCACTCGCTCTAGTGATCCTAACCTAACCTAAGCTGTGATATTGACAGGACATGCTGGAGAGACAGATGTCTTCCAGTGGTTGCCACTCCTCTGAAATGAACTCCCAGTTCATGAAAAACAGAGGTCCTCAATGACCCTATTTAAGCATTAACTGGACAATTGGATGGGAAACCATACATTTACACTGGGTTTCACATATGTCCCTCTTAGACAGGGGCAGCCAATGCTAATCTTAGATTCACTCACAAGCATATACTATATATCTTGGTCCATAAGAGAACCAAGGGTATAACCTGGGTAGGCTTGTAGAGGCCTTAGAGCCAATAGCCCAGTAACCTGCTTTGATCCTATGATTCCTACATGTTATGCCATGTATGAAAAATTATTGCAGAATGATTAATAAGTACCTGAAAAAACATGTTTTTTTAAGTGATATTTTATGAGTTTGAGGTCCTACCTTACTTCTCCGAGTCAGAAAAGGTATCGTATTTTCTGGACTGCAAAGCTCAGCTAATTAGTGAAGTTGTTGTAAGTGATTATCAGGTTTGTTTACCTTCAAACAAAACAAAAGGCTCAATAAGTTTGCCTTCCCAGGGAAGTTAAAAAAACATAACATATGATATTATAAAATCAAAAGCAGTAAAATTTGAACCTGAATAGCTTTCTGATTTCACTAGTTAAGAAATAACAAAACGAAATACAGGTGCCTTGCTGTGTATGTTTTTCTAACTTTCAGATGGGATAGGTGAAAAGATGCAAAAGCACCGGGGGGGGTATTCCTAAAGAAAATGAAATTTCATTCAGCCCTATATTGAGGGACTGTTGGAGAGGGGTATTTGTGTGTTGGGGGGTAAACTAACTTGTTGTGGTGTGTGCTGTGGTGTTGCCACTGGTCATGAACTAGGTTTGACATTTGTTTTTGAGTCCTGAGAAGGATGTGATGAAGTGGTTGCATGAACTGTATATTTTGTGGAGAATCAAAGGCTTAGGATTGCTAGGAACAGGGTGGCAGGTGACATAGAGGGGGAATTGGGGTTGCCATACTTTCAGATATACATGAATGTGGTGAATTTATAGAAAGAGTGTAACTGGACAGACAAACGAAGATTGGCTCTCATAGGAGTAGAGATAGGAAAGGGAGGTGAGTGGAGGTTATTTGAAGGGGGCAATGGTGGAAAGTAAATGAAGGGTCGAAGAGGTGGAATGCCTAGGAAGTGCATGGGAGCTTCAAGAAAGGTTAGGGAGAATCCACTGCTAAGAATGTGTGTGTGTGTGTGTGTGTGTTTGTGTGGGGGGGGGGGTTGCAAGGACAGTGAAAGGAAGTGTAAGTATTGTGTAGAGTGTATTTTTGCAAGAGAATACATTTAAAACATAGAGGGAGATTAAAAACGAGCTTAGCTTAGAAGAGGAAGAGTGGCTATGATATTAAAATATACAGGAGGTTGTAAAGGTACCCCCGAAGTATCCAAGAGTGAGATGGCTAAAAGGGAAGGAAATGTAGAGAGAGAGGTATATTAGTATTTAGAAAGCAGTGAGGCAGATTTTTTTAGTATGCTGTTACATCCCTTCTTCATTCCTAAAATCTGACCCTAGTGTCCCATGATCAAGGTGTCTACCAGTCACTCCACTACCCCAGGACTAACACTGAAGTTCGACTTGGGCCAGTGTGGATCCTAAGGGCATCTTGGGAGAATAGTGCTGTCCTGCATCTGCTGGGGGGGGTTCACTTTAAGGTCTACCTCTAGTTTCCCCTTCTTCCCTGTCTCAAATTACATGGTTGCGGCTTGAGGTGGGTGTTCAAAGGGAGAGTTCAGCATCTAACCCCACGTCCATATAAGCCCAATCTTGCTCCCTTCCTATCTGCCTTAGACTACACCCTCTCCCTGTAAAAGCCCCAGCCTCTGCCAGAGACATTGGGGAAAGGCCCACTTAACCACCTCCCTCCTTGAGATGGGCACATTTTCATCCCTCCCTGCCAGTCCAGAAGATGCTTGAACCACTAACCAACCCAGTTTGCCTGGACTGTAGTAATTGCTTTTATCCTTCTATGCCACCATTATGGCTAGCAAGGCAGACTTGGTAGAATGTGTAGTGCACTGAGAGAGAGAAAGGGTAATCCAGAACAGGAAAAGGCTGATTGGGATCAGTGAATATACTATGTTTTTCATGGGTTTAGATAGGGCCAGTGATCTATCAGCAGAATCACTTAATGCACAGATGGTATAAAACCTCAGACTGGCTAAACAAGAAGTTGATTTTGACTCTGTATACTTGTTGGAGGTATAAAGTATGGGAGGCTATTGGCATCCACATGTGGGTATGGGTGTTGTATTGTTAAAAGGTTTGAGAAGCAGCAGTAAAGTCTTGAAAGAATGTGAATAGAAGGGAAATGCAGAAAGTGGATGTTGAGGCCTTTTGGGGTCGATTGGGAACTGAAGAATTGTATTAAACAGCAGAAATTGTGTTGGATGTTTATGACAGGGTGGGTGAAGAGAGAGTTTAAAAAATCATGGAAGAGGCTGAGAAGCAGGTAAACCAGTAAAGATTAAAGGAAAGAGCAAAGTAGGTAAGGAAAGTGGTGAAGTAGCTAACAGGATGTTGACCAAAGAAGTAATCAAAGGGAGGCTCAAATACTTAGGGTGGATGGGAAAGAGTCAAATTAACCGAGAAATGGATTTGGCTGTTAAAGTACTGTATGTGGTGCGCAGCTGTTGTAATTGCAAAATATGTACGTGAATATTATGTATTGTGCATGTTTCAAGATATTCTAAATAAAATTGACATGGGGGAAAAAATCACATCCACTTCAGCACCCTAGCACTCAGTGTGCTGCCACAAACGAGTATATTGAGGTGTTTAAGTATTCGGTATTGTGCATATTTTTAATAACCCAGTCATGCAACTGCTAATATGTCAGTATTTTTCATGGCAGAAACAGTTGCTCCCAATATTTTTGTATATCCTACAGGCTGGTTCCACTTAAGCCCTTTTTTATATGAGATGTTAAACTAAGGCCCCATCTGCCTGATGTGGTGTTACCTTAAGTGAGTGTAAAAGATCCCACAGCATTTATAGAAAACAGTAATGGAAGTTGCCCATTGCTTAGTCAGATTACCCTTAGTCAGTATGAATATTACCTTGAATCTTTCCTGAAAAAGAGGCCATGGGCCTAGTAAGACTAACTCGAACAACAAAAATGTAAATAAAAAAATTATGATCAGGAATTTGTAATTTGTATACTTACAAAAATATTGCAGAAGAGTTCAGAAACAACTTCCCTTAGGTTTTTCACTGAATGGGTTATAGAAATATTTCCTGAGATAATTTCAGGCAAATGCTTGCCCTGTAGCATATGTGATGCTACACTGAGATACTATTAAAACAATGACATTCTGCATATTTTTCATAGCTCCAACAGAACAGCTGTTAATATCATGCATTGCAGAGATGCACTGTATCTGTAGATTTTTATATTATTTATATTGGTTCCAACTTTATTATAGTCTGGAATGCATGTGATACAAAGCTAAAAAATAATTCAGTAGGTAGGATTAAGATTCTAAGGTGAATTATTGTTTGGCAACAGCATGGGATTAGGAGATCATGCCATTTATTAAAAGTTTTTGAAATGTTACGATTAGTAAAAGATTGGTACAATGTGCAGGAAACGACTACACTTCTTTTCTGTGGACCTGAAACATATGGAACATTGTTGTTAAAAGCCACCACTTTAATGTTGGAAGAAAGGAACTCTCTTATTTGGTCAAAGATGATTCCTAACTTGTCTCCCCTCAAAACCCCATATAGAGAGTCCATAAGGATGATATATACAGACTGGAAGCGTGTAGCTTATGATCCATGTGTTCCAATGAAGTCTGATGCCATTTAGAAACTCACACCAGAGTGAATTATTATTCTGACCAAAGCATCTTATAGGTTCATAGGTGTGCACTAGGCTAATGGCACTGGAGCCTTTACAAGCCTAGCCCATAGGATTACCCTGACATCATGCCACCCGACCTTAGTTCCTAGTGCCTCTGTCAAGTAGAGCCACTGGAGTGATCCCCGGGGTGAATTTTCTATTTCCCATCCACTCATCAAGATTCCTCTTGATGAGGGCCAGTGAGGTGCTCTGCTTGACATGTATGGGAAGTCTATTCCATGGCATGGGTAGTCTCTGGGTTATGAACCTGTCTCTCCAGCATGTTCTGCTGATTGTGGTAATGAGATTGAGGTCTCTAGAGCATGTGGTGTAGAAGGATTGGGATTTCTTTAGATGTAGCATTTCTAACAGAGCTGGGGTCAGACATGGCTTTGTAAGTCGAGCAAAGATCGCCTCTAAGTAGGCAATATGAGACAGAGAATAGTTGGAGTTTTTTGAGTCTGTCCCATATAGGACAAGTGTTTAAGGCCTAGGATCCTCTTTGAGGTACTTTTGTGGCCTCTCCAGTTGTTGCAGGTATCTAGTGAGGTACATGCCAAATGGGGCATTGTACTCGCTCTTATGTGATTTTTTTTTTTTTTTTTTTTTTTTTTTTTTTTACAGCATACTTTAGAGAGACCTTTCTGCTTTGTTTGTTGCTGAGTATAAGGCTCCAAACAAGGTTGAGTTTTTTTTTTCCTTTCGTGCTTAGGTCCCTTGAATGGATGACTTGCCTGTCCAGATTTCAGGCCTTCCTGGTGAATCAGACCAGTAATGCAAGCTGGCAAAACTACCCAACTCTAGGGTCAAGATTATTAAAGAGAAGTCATTTGCCATAGCCTTTTCAGTGAGGTTTGATGTCACTTGCTAAATTTTGCAGTTACCGTGGCAAGGGCAGCTGGCTTGGGAATGTACCCTGAAATGGATGGCATAATTGTGACACTTCTTACTTAAGGATGTGTTTAAGTAGGCCGTTCTGGGTTGCCATTTTTCCTGGGTAGAAATACTGTTTAGTTTGGCCTCCCACCATCTAACTGAGGACCTTCAGAAGAGGAAGCCTGTTTTGACAATTGTAGAAGGTCTCAGTCCCTCCAGACATTTTCTCTTCTGTAGGAAGAAGGCTCCCAATAGGGTCACAAGTGCCAGCTACTATTGCCTTTCCTGGTTATTCTGTTTAAGTCCCCAAAAAGGCTGACTTCAGTGACACAGCAAACACAGTCTTGACTGCTATGTGGGGTCACCTCTTCAGAGTTTATTTAATCTTGGAGGGCTATCACAAAGGGTCACTGGATATTAGATTTGCTCAAGATGTCCATATAGTAGAGTTTAGGTTTTCCCCTAGAAATAATTCTAAAGAGAGAGATCAGGCCATCTCAGCTGAGCTACCAGTAAAATTCTGTCTGATGTCAGCTTTCATTCTGTCCTTAATTACTGGATTTGGGTCAGATCCTCAGATCTGACTGCTGCTACTAAAGCTCGTGGCAACAAAAAAAATCTTGAGCTCCTCCTTTACCCATACTGCACCAACCCCTAGCATACCTCAGATCTCGTTTGCTGCTTTTTGTGAAAGGATGTGGTCAGCCTGAGCCTGGTTTAGCTTCAATTGGGATAAGTGCTTTTTCTTTTTAGTTTCACTTTTTTGATTACACACACACACACACACACACACACACACACACACACACACAGTGGATATAAAAAGTGTATACACCCTTGTTAAAATGCCAGTTTTTTGTGATAATAAGACCACAATAAATAATTTCAAAACTGTTCCCACATTTAGTGTGACCTATAACTTGTACAATTCAATTGAAAAACAAAAAAATTTGTGACTTACAATAAGCTGGTTGCATAAGTGTGCACACCCTTAAACTAATACTTTGACACATCTTTTGATTTAATTACAACATTCAGTCTTCTTGGGTACACACCTGCCATCAATTAATAAGACTCTGATTAACCCCAAATAAAGTTCAGCTGCCTAGTAGAATTTTCCTGACATTTGCTCAGTTTCCTGCTACGGCAAAAGCCATGGTTCGCAGGGAGCTTACAAAAGCATCAAAAGGATCTCATTGTTGAAAGGTATCAGTCAGAAGAAGGGTACAAAAAAATTTCCACAGCATTGGATATACCATGGAACACAGTGCAGACAGTCATCGAAAAGTGGAGAAAATATGGGACAACAGTGACGTTGCAAAGTACTGGATATCCCTCCAAAATTGATGAAAAGACAAAAACTGGTCAGGGAGGCTGCCAAGAGACCTACAGCAACACTGAAGTAGCTGCAGGAATTTCTGGCAAGTACTGGTTGTGTGCTACATGTGACAACAATCTCCTGTATTCTCCATATGTCTGGACTATGGGGTAGGGTTGCAAGACGGAAGCCTTTTCTTACACAGAAAAACATGCAGGCCCGGCTAAAATTTGCAAAACAGTACATCATGTCTCCCAAAATCATGTGGGAAAATGTGTTATGGTCTGATGAGACCAAGGTTGAACTTTTTGGCCACAATTCCAAAAAGTGTGTTTGGCGCAAAAACAACACTTTGCATCATCAGAAGAACACCATCCCCACAGTGAAACATGGTTTTGGCAGTACCATGCTTTGGGTTTGCGTTTCTTCAGCTGGAAGTGGGGCTTTAGTCAAGGTGGAGGGAATTATGAACAGTTCCAAATACCAGTCACTTTTGGCCCATAACCTTCAGGCATCTGCTAGAAAGATGAAGGAATTTCACCTTTCAGCACGACAATGACCCCAAGCATACATCCAAATCAACAAAAGAATGGCTTCATCAGAAGAAAATTAAAGTTTTGGAATGGCCCAGCCAGAACCCAGACGTAAATCCAATAGAAAATCTGTGGGGTGGCCTGAAGAGGGATGTGCTCAAGAGATGCCCTCGCAATCTGACAGATTTGGAGCGCTTTTGCAAGGAAGAGAGGGCAAATATTGCCAAGTCAAGATGTGCCATGCTGATAGACTCCTACGCTAGAAGACTGAATGCTGTAATTAAATCAAAAGGTGCTTCAACAAAGTATTAGTATAAGGGTGTGCACACTTATGCAAACAGTTTATTGTACTTTTTTTATTTTTTATATTTCCCCCCAAGAGATTTGTTTGCTTTTCAATTGAATCGTACAGATTATAGGTCACATTAAAGGTGGGAAAAGTTTTGAAATGATTTATTGTGGTCTCATTTTTTTTATATCACAAAAACCTGGCATTTTAACAGGGGTGTGTACACTTTTTGTATCCACTGTGTGTGTGTGTGTGTGTGTGTGTGTGTGTGTGTGTGTGTGTGTGTGTGTGTATATATATATATATATATATATATATATATATATATATATATATATATATACACACATACATTTATATATATTTCCCTTACCCTTTGCACTCAGTATAATTCTCTCTTACCATACTTGGTATTTTCTTATAGTCTATAATTTTTTCTGTTGTAAATGCTGATGTAGTTCTTCGTACCATTAATGGTATTTCCCTTCACCTTTATTTTTCTTATATTAAAAAAAATAATAATCTTTTTCTTTCACAAGTCATCTTGTCTGGCAAAGGCTTCAAGAAATATCAGAAGTGTGTACATAAATTACCACTTTCAGATGCCCATACTTTGTGTTTATTGTTTAGGCCCACAAGATATTCAATAAAATTATTCTAACTCCAAAAACTTCAATCCTAAGGCCCTAACAGGGGTGCAACCATACTGGATCTGGTCCTCACTAATATGGGAGAGCACTGAGGTGCAGCACTCAGCAGGATAAAAGCGCACTCTTCAAACTAGACAACCCAGAGGACAAATAAAGTCTACCAAAGCCAAATTTAAGGTAAGTTTGGTCACCCAGGCCAATGACCGCCATGAGACACTCTTTAGCTATGTCCACAACCTCAAAGGTGGTACACAGTTGTGTGCAGAGCTCATTGTAAGTGGAGCCACCTATACTGAATCAGAAGATGTAACAAACCTACTGGCTGACAAATTCAGCTTCAACTTTACCCCTCTCTCCCCCTCAACCTTCCCTCAGGAAATACCATCAAGTGTAACTCCCCCTGCTATCACTAGGGAACATGTCCTTAATGCTCTCTCTAAGGCCAAGAACACTGCATCAGTGGGCCCAGTATGCCTTCTAAATAGCATGAAAGATGACCTATCAGGCCGTCTGGAATTGCTACTTAACTGTAGCCTCCAAACAGGCCTTGTGCCTCATGAATGGAGAACAGCGACAGTCATCCCTCTGCACAAAGGTGGGCCAAATACAGACCCATAAATTTCACTAGTCTTATGTGCAAAGCCATGGAAAAAATTATCATGGAAATGATCAGTCATAATATAGTGAAGCTCCAGACACTTGACCCAACCCAGGTTGGTTTCATCAAGGACAGGCCATGAGCCTATTCAACCTGGTGGACTTTTGAGAAGGTCACCAAAGCAATTGATGAGGGCAATATTTTTAACACCGTCTACCTTGACCTGACCGAGGCATTTGACACAATACCCCCCTCGAGCATTGTTGACAAACTCAAGAGATTGGGTACAAACCTGTATGTCTCCCGGTGGATAGCCAGCTGACTCAAAAATTGAGGAGTTCTGGAGTCCCTCAGAGATCAGTCCTTGGACCACTCCCTTTTGACATTTACTTTTCTGAAGTCCAGGCCAGTATCAATGGTCTCTGGCTGACTAAATTTGCAGATGACTGCAAATTAGGAGCGGTCTTTGAATCCCACTCCAACACAAATGTTCTCCAGAAAGGACTGACACAGGCAAACAGCTGGTGTCAGAGCCATGGACTAAAACAAAATGCCAAGAAATGCATAATAGTATCATTTGGGAAGTCATCCACTCCTGGTAACTATCCTATTGACAACGCACCCCTTAGAGTTGACCCAGTAGTAAGGGACTTAGGGACACACAGACAGTAATCTAGCCTTTGACCATCATGTGTCTACAGTAGTGAGGAAGTCATTCTAAATCTAGGTCCAACCTCCAGAAAGCAAGAACATGACACCATACAGCTTTTCTGATGCAATAGATGAATTACAACTTTGTTTTTGTAAAGTTCTGAGGTTTGGTGTTAAAAGATGTGTGCACAACAACAAATGGTTCTCCACTCCCTGTTATTCCAGCCAATTGCCACTAGATTTATTAATTTATTTTTATTTTATTTATTTACATTTGTTTACCAGGAAATTTCAACTGGACACAGGTCTTTTTTCAGTGAAGGCCCAGGGAGAAAAGCTCAACAAAACAGTAAATGAGCAGCAGAGTACATGAAGAATAATTGAATGTACATACAATAGCAAATATATACTGCAGCAAACATTAGCTATACATACGATATGAAACATAATAATGAACAGATATACCAATATCTAGCCAGAGGCTAGGAATAAAGGTAGGATGTATATACAGATAGTACTAAGCTCAAACAGATACTGTTCTAAACTCATATACCTAAATCTTGTATACAAATATTGCACTAAACTCAAGCAGATATAAAGCAGAAGCTCCACATGAAGGTGGAACAAGCTAGAAGGGCTAATGGGATGGAAGGGGAAGATAGAGGAGTAAGAGAGGAGATTGAGTGAGTACCATACGTGGTAGTGAGAGGAAGCTAGGTGCAAGTCAGTTGGATATGTATTTGGAGTTGAGATGAAGTGAGGTAGTTAAGCATGTTCTAACAGGTCTGAGAGTCTGAGTGAGGAGGGGAGGGGAGGGGAGGGTAAAGGGCGAGTCAGAGCCTGCAAAGGAAGGAATGCAATGATCAGACGATGTGAGGCAGGGTGGCTAGGGGAGGGGGGAGGTAAAAGGAGGGTTACTAGTTGGGATTGGTGCATGGGCATAACCAGAGCATTTTTAAGTGCGTTTTTAGTGCAGTCTTGAAGTGATTGCAAGAAGTTAGTGTGGTTATAGAGGTGGGGGATTGTTCCATAATCTTGATATGATGCAGAAGAATAGTGCATCTCCCGCTGAGTTCTTGGGTTTGGTCACTAGAAGTAGATTTTTGCTGCTGGAGCATAGAGGTCTAGTGGAGCAGTAGGGCTGGAGAATGTTTTGAAGGGATGGGACTTTAATAGGATGGTTTACTAACTTGTGGGCAAGGGAGAGTTGATTCAGGTGAAGAAGTTGAGAGCGTTAAAGCCAGTCAAGTTCTCTAAGTGAGATACAGTGGTGGCTGCAATAAGATGCACCAGTGGCAAATTTAGGAATTTTATTGTAGCAAGCCTTGAGCTTGTTTAGATCTGTTTGTCTAAGGTAGGCAAGTAAAGGGGAGGCGTAGTGTAAAGTGGAGATTAGGTGGGAATTGGCAGCAGAAATTTTGGCTGTTTTGGTGAGGAATTGTTTCTGTACAGTGCACCTACTTTTTTGTGAACCTTTTGTACGGTAAGAGAAATGTGATTGTCAAATCTGAGATTATCAGTCTCAACACCAAGTAGTTTGGTGTGTTCTTTTGGGGAGATGATTGTATTGTCTTTGACTAGAATATTTAAGTGGGGGATAATTGAGTTAGATTTAGTGGATTGGAAGATGAGGAGTTTAGTCTTGCTCAGGTTGAGTAATAACTGGGCATTAGATAGCCAATTTTCTACAGATGGAAAGGCTTCCTGTCTTAAGTTCTGGTATAGCTGAGGCTGAGCAGATGAGGGTGGAGTCATCTGCATACTGTATAAGAGAAGCATGCTTCGTGGCTGTGAATAGATCATTGGTGAAGAGTGAGAAAAGTAGGGGACCAAGGATGGAGCCTTGGGGAACACAGAGTGTTGCAGGAAGTTGAGTAGATAGGTCATTATGCCAGACAACTGTTTGTTGGCGGCCAGTTGGATAGCTGTAAAACCAGTCAGTAGCTGACTAGGAAAAGGATAGGTTAGTGAGAACAGAGATTAGTAGTTTGTGTGAGACCATGTCAGAAGCCTTGGATAGATCCAGAAATATAGCAGAGGAGAACAGGTCATTATTTTTTATGATGGAAGGATAGCATTAGTGAAAAAGAGGAAGGTCGTTTTAGTGTTGGGGTATGGCCTGAAGCCGTGCTGGTTGCTGGAGAGGAGGTTATTAGCTAAGAGGTAGTGTAAGACTTGAGAATGGATGCATTTCTCAAGTTTCTTGGAAAGTGGAGAAAGGATCGCTATAAGGCGGTAATTGAAAAGTTCAGTGGAGATGGTGCCATAATTCCTTGAATTAACCTTACACACACACACACACACACACACACACAGAGCCTTCCAGTCCCAAGCATTCACTGTTTAAATTAATAGATTTTTGATTTTACTTTCAGCATCCTTTCTATACTAATCACAACTCTTTCTATAACTGGCCAACAACCCTGTTTGTGTGCTTACAGTGATATTTATTTTAAGCATTCCAGAGCTACGTAGATTAATATTTTCGTAGATACTGATATCTTAAGCTTATTACTCGCCTTAAACCCCTTTTCAGCTCTTCTCCGTGTGGGAGTTGGGTCTGCTCTGTTCGCTGCACTCACTCTGGTCCCCACATTCGCCCACCCCCCATGACGTTAACCTTATACCTAACCTGACCCTTCCCACACCTGTCTTCCACCTGTCCCATAATCCCCCAAATTATTTTCCCAGTCATACCATACCTCCTAACTACTCTACCTCCCCATCCATTCTAAATAGGGCCATATAGTGCTCCATCCCTTAAACTATAGATATCCTGCTCATGTTCATTCTCTTATCACACTGCACTCAACCACCATCATGTCCATCACTACTATTACTATGATCTCACTTACACTTTCTCTCCTAACAATAATCACAACTTTCCAGACACCCAACATACCTCCTGCACCCACCTGTGCAACCACCACCCATAAACCACATTTATAAAGTTACTTAGACATCCACCCAAGCTTATTCACAGCTAATACCTCTGTACTATCCAAAGTAAAAATTTTACCTCCCCAAAGACTCCCCCATTATCACATCACCACCAGCAACTGTACCATTTTTAGGAAAAAAACTGCTAAGTATAACCCACATAATTAGCCAGAGCATTACATCTCAGTGCAGTGATATACAACCCAACCCAGGCTTAACCCCCCCCCCCCCGCAGCCCCAACAAACCTAGCAAATCTCTCATGCTGTCAGCCATAAATCTCCAAAGCCTTAAAAACAAAATACCTGAACTCCAGGCATGGATTTCAAAAAACAACCCTGATGTTATAGCAGCTACCAAAACCTAGTTGAAATCATGTTAAAGAGACAGAAATTCTCCCTCCAGGCTACTCATGCCTAAGAGCCAGTTGACCCCGTAAGACAGGAG
The DNA here is from genome assembly GCF_019279795.1 of Protopterus annectens. Lineage (NCBI taxonomy): Eukaryota > Metazoa > Chordata > Ceratodontiformes > Protopteridae > Protopterus > Protopterus annectens. The sequence goes on along the minus strand of NC_056726.1, from coordinate 484,682,975 downwards.
GGGGAGTAGCAGTACACTTCCCTAGCAAATATACTTTAATTCACTACTCAAAACCAACACCCAACTTCTCCCCAGCTAAAGTAGTAACTTTTATATTAATACTTAACAGTCATAAAAACATTTGCATATTTGTTCTGTATATTCCTCCAGGAAACCACATACCAATATTAGATAACATACTTGCCTAGACATCCCAAAACATAGATAATGAAACCATCTTCCTAGGTGATGTAAACAGTGATTGGCCATTGCCCAAAATTACCCCTCAAAAAACATAAACCTTACAACTTCTCCCAACTAATTCAAGACATCACCAGACACCACAAAAATAACAATTGGGGCTCCACAGTAGACTTGGATATTAGTGTCCAACCCTAACAATATCACCACTGCAGACATACTGCCTAATATCATTAGTGACCACCACCTAGCATATATCCTACACAAATCTATGCCAACCCCAGGCCTGACACCAATAAAAATCAACCAGAGATTTGACTAAGTTCAAAACATCCTAAATAGGCAAGCACCCACCCACCAAAAACAAAACATAACCATGCAAGCTGGCTCTCAAAATCCAGCAAAGAAGTAATGTCCACAAGGGATAAAATCTGGAAATCATGGCAGAAAAACAAGACCCCCTCAACTCTACTACAATGCAAGCAACTCTGTAACCAGGCAAAATGACTAATAACAGAGATAAAAAAAACACTACCTCCACCTACAAAGCCAACATAAAGATAATCCCAAAAAATTCTGGTCTTCCTTTAACCAGCTATTACATCCAGGCTATCAAAGCAGCCCATTCCCTGACCCAGACAAAATCCCAGCCAAACTTGCTATCCTTTTCAATTCCTACTTCATTGACACCATAGCTAACCTAACCCTCACCTTTCCTGCAGTTAGCACCACCACCACCAAGACAGCTAATGACCAAATTATGCCAGAAAGCAGTCCTACCACCAACTCCAACCTAAAATCCTCCCACATACTGCCACAATAAAAAAAACTTTTACTTAAGCTAAAACCCTATACTCTGGCCCCTGATAATCTACCCCTACACTTCCTGCAGCTGGTTGCAAACTCTGTAGCTTATCCCATCAGCATACTCATTAACAGATTGATTAAAGAATCCCTAGTCCCACACATATATAAAAAAAGCATACATTCTCCCATTACACAAAGGCAGCACCAACACAGACACCACAAACTTTCAGCCCATAGCAATTCTCTCACCCCTCTCTAAAATACTGAAAAAAATGCATCCATGCCCATCTCCTCAACCACCTGCTTGAAAACCAAATTCTGTCACCCACTCAGCGTAGTTTCAGACCAGGACACAACACCTCTACTGCCATTCTGTCCTTCCTTGATACAGGTAACCGAGCACATGATTCTGGTAAAATAATCGTTTCACTTTTCCTCGACCTCTCTAAAGCGTTTGATACTATTTCCCACACTATCCTCCTCTCTAAACTATCCACCCTCCACATTTCTCCCCCTACCCTACAATGGTTCAATAGCTTTCTCTCCAATAGGCAGCAGTCCACCAAATGGCAACAGTCTTACTCTCCCTTCCTCAGTACTTCCATAGGGGTACCCTAAGGCTCCATACTTGGTCCTGTCTTATTTAGCATCTTTATTAACAACTTTCACTCCACTCTTCCACAATGCTCAGTAATCCAGTATGCTGACAACTCTACTATAATATGCTAGAATGCCCTTACCTCTGCTGAATCTTGGATGCTTAACAATCAACTTGCCCTAAATCTGAAAAAACTAAACTAGTACTTTTTACCCCTAAGAAAGCCACTACCCTAGTTAAAAAAACTCGTCACTATAAAAGTCCAAGACAATTCCACTATAGAAGATGTCCTACACACTAAACTACTAGACATTATTATACATGAAAACCTTAACTTTGACCTACACATAAACAATAACATTGAAAAAACACACCAAAAGCCCGGTATGCTCTACAAGCACCAGCACTTTCTTAGCCTCTCTACTAGACAAACCCTTGCAACCACCTTTTTATTACCCTCTTACCTTTATGGCACCCCTCTCCTTACTTATATCCAAAATTCTGCAAAATCCAGACTTGAAATCTGTTACAACAGAATAGCCAAGTTTGTCACCAAGGCCAAATTCCTTATCCCACCACTGTAACTCACTGAAACAATTAAGCTGGCTGAAACTCCCCCACCATCTCTCATTCACCTAACTACAGCACACAAACTAATTTACAGACCCCCACAGACTGTCCTACTCTCTCGACACTACTTGCTCAATACCAACCCAGCAGGCAACTAAGATATGAAAATCATCTACTTCTAAAATTAGAAAAGCCCGCCTTACCTGCTGGTCAGCCCCTCTACTCCTGTACCATTGCCAAAATATGGAACTCACTTCCACCTTCTATAAGAAACGCAAGCAGCACCTCCACCTTCAAACAAATACTGAAAAATCATCTCAAGTCTTCCTGGCTATGTACCTGCTCTACAACCTAATCTTTTCCTTCTCCTTGTATGATAACTAACCTCCTGTGCTTTTTGCTACTGCTGACTGATTATATTTTCTCCATAATTATTATTTTTCATCACTTGTTGATACTGGTACAATAATGCTGATAAATATATCTCTGGTTATACCTGTCTGATTGAATTAATCTGGCAACCAACAAAATTCCTGCTTTTATTTATATATTCTGTATATATTACTGTAATCACTATGTGTAACACTGAATCTACTTTTGTTTAATATTTTCTGTATCTGGTTCTTGTCGGAGCCTTTCTCCCCAGGCCTGCACAGAAAATGGGCTCTTTTAGGCCCAGTGGACTTTCCCGGTAAGCAAATGCAATAAATAAGGAAGTCCTTGTTCCACTGTATTCAGCATTCATCAGACCTGTCCTTGAGAACAGTGCCCCCTTTGGTATGTACTTAACCAGCATATCCAGCAAATGGACTGTCCAAAGAGGTTCCTCACTAAAAGAATACAGGGCATAAGTAAAATGTCCTATGTAGACCACCTCAAGGCCGTATCTGTGTATTCTGTCTCCTACAGACTGTTGAGGGAAGATCTCTGCCTGGCATACAGAGCATTGTCAGACCCCACTCAGATGGACCTCCTCCATATCAGAAAACAAACAGCACCAAAATTACCCGTTCTAAAAACTTAAACCTTGCCTGCGATAAAAATAGGACCTGCTGGAGAGACAAATATGTATCCTGGAGACTACCCCATCTGTGCAACAGGCTCCTAATCCATATGAAGCAGAGTGCTACTTGGACAATTAGATGGGGAATAGGAAATTCATCCCTGGCTTGGCACCTATGTCTGTAATGGACACAAGGAACCTTTAAATGATTTATCTCCCAAACTCCTGCTTACACTTATCAAAGGTGCTAGAAGTAGTCAGAGATTTGGTATGCATGGCTCAGCTTAAAAAGGTCCTTGTGGTCATTAGCCAAGTAAACACCCATATACCTAAAGAATAAGCTAATTTTAAAGGGATTGCTTCCATCTTCATTCAGAGAGGCTCTTTCTGGGATTCCGTCCCCCAAGACTAAAGACTAAGGAGACCTTGTCCAAGTCTCCAAGACCATCTACTTCTTTGACTCCTTTTTTGGAGCTGCAGAAGAAGAAAACAAGAACGGATCCGAAATCTGTTCAGATCCACTCTCGTTTGGATCTAGCAAAAAAATCTTTGGATCCAAGTTCTTCAATTCAAAGATACTACCAAGAACAAGGTTCCCTCTCCCTTTCTTGAGAGACATTGTTCAAGCTCTCCGTCCTTTTCAGGAGTCTAACTGAGGAAGATGTGGACAGAATGATGAGGAGATTCCTCTCAGCGTGGAAACACATGGGTTTTCTTCCAATTCCTACCCCCTCGGGTCAGGGAGCCTACCCATCTGTTACACCGTCATTAACTGCTCCTTCCCTGATCCCACTGGTTATTTGAGTCCCTGGATCTCAACCATCTGGGTCTGTCCAACTTGGATCCGAAGATACCATTTATCTTTGGATCTGAAGACTTCTCTGAGTGCACCAGGTCCATCTTCTTTGGATCCGGTAGACTCTCAGAGCCAAAGCTGCCTTGTCAGGTATGAGGCGTTGGAGTCGACTCCGAGGCTTTTGAAGCCATCTATGCCCCTCAGAGCTTCAGCATTGGATAGCTCGGCTCTGACTTCCAGGACAGACAGCGGCAGTGGTTCAGAAGCCTGCCTTGTCAGAGCTGCTGTCTTCTCTCTCTACTGAGCAGTCTGCCATCAAGGTAGTGAAGAGGGTGATTTCTGTTCTGACAGGACAAGATGGATCCTGCCCCTTCAGATCTCCAGTCTAGCTTCCAGATGTCTCTGCACTTGCAGCCACATAACCACAGGTACAGTCAGCTCAAGCCCTCCAGACCACCTAACAGTGTCATACAATCTCTTCTGACACTTAACTGGAACATTCCCACTGAGGAATTGCAAGAGGAGGCACTTGGACTCTCCACAAGAGTCAATCACTGAGGATACTGATTTCATTGAAGGAGGAGGGTCCCCACTATCACCTCATAACCTCCAGAAGCCATCTCATTTGGAGACGTTTTCAAGATCCTCAAGCAGAGGTGTGTTTGGTCCTCCAGCAACCCTTCACTGGAGGAATCGGTATTTCTGGATGCTTTTGAAGCTGGCCCATCTACCTCTTGGGTTACTCCATCTGCTGATGAGCTCATTGATTTGGTTTCTAGGCAGGCGTGGAAGGAACCCGAGTTAGTTGAGCCAATCCCTAAGAGGCCAGATTGGATTCTGGCTTCATTGATCTGGAAGGAATTTTGGAGTAAAGGGGGTGCCCATGGATGCTATGGTCATGGCGGTGGCCACCAAGAAGGAACTTGCTGAGCAAAGTTCCTGTGTCCATTCCCTTAACAGGGAGTCTAGGGGGATGGACAGGTTTGGGAAGCGTGTCTATGCTTCATCAACCTTTGTCTTCAAGTTTCTGAATTATTTGGGGCATTTTAGAAGACCACAAAGGGATTTGATCAAGGAGCTTTCAAAATCCCTTTCAAGGACCACTACTAATGAGGCTCAGTCTTCTGTTACCTCTAAATTGGCTACCCTTCAATCTATTTCAAATTCCTCTATGAGGCTTGTTCTCGCATGCAACCGATGGTGCCTCAAGGGCAGCAGGTTCAGGCATTTCCGTCAGGAGGCATGCGTGGATGCACTTGCATGATTTTGTGGAGCCTTTCAAATCCTTGTGTCAATGCTCCCTTAATCTGCAGTTTGTTGTTTGGCCCAAAAGTGAAGGACACACTCTCTAGGTCTGAAAAAGATGGAAAGGCCCTCTTTGCAGTGGGTGTATGTTTTACTACCCCTCAGAGATCCTTTTCTAGGAATCAATGGGATGGGTGAAAAATGTGGTTCAGGAGGTCCGAGGGTCCTTTCCAGGATTCACTACATGGAGATAGTTCCCCCAGGGGCAGAGGGGGGAGCTCATATGGATGACAAAGCCCATGTGGTAGAGGAGACCCACAAAACCAAGGGTCCAAAGATTCTTTTTCTCATAGGCCCTATCTGCACTCCTGGAAGGAGACCTAATTGTCCTCCTCTGGAGGAGATCAGGGGTCGACTATCCTTGCCCCAGAGCGCCTGGCTATATTTAACAAGAGATACTTGGGTGCAGAGGATTATTTCCAGAGGTTATACAATTCCCTTTTCCCCTTTCACCTTCAATGGCATGCAAAATTCCACTAGGAAAAAAAAAAGTCATCCAAGAGGTCCCATCAGACCAGATAGAATCCAGAACTTACTCAAGATTCTTTTTGGTGCCAAAGAAAACAGGGAACTGGAGGCCAGTTTTGGATCTCAGCAACTTGAATGAGTCAGTTTTACGTACAAAGTTTTGGATGGTTACAGTTCAGTCCATTCTACCCTTTTTGGGCAAGGATGACTTGATGTACTTGATAGACCTTCAGGATGCGTACTGTCACATAAAAATGAACAGACAATCCAGAAGATATTTACGCTTCCAGCTGGGAACCAGTCACCGTCATTTCAGAGCATTGCCCTTTGGCCTCACTACAGCCCCCAGGGTGTTCAAATGCATGGCAGTGGTAGCGGCTCACTTGAGACTGCAGGGATTCTGAGTGTTTCTATAGCTAGATGACTGGCTCATTACCTCCCCAACCAGGCATCTAGTAATAATAGCAAGAGATCAAGTGATCCAGACTTCAGATATAGTTTCTTCTGTAGGAGATGTATCCTACATCCTACTTTAGGTAAAACAGCAAACAGGATCTGGGATATGTTTGTTAATGCATTATGGGTAAGGGAGGAGCTCAAGATTTTTTTTTTTGGTTGCCACGAGCTTTAATAATGGTCGAGTTGGATCTGAGGATCAGATACGAACCCAACAGTTGAGGAAGAATGAAACTGGACAACACAGATGGAATGTTATGGTAAGTTCATAACTTTTTTTCCTGCAAAAGAGCCTGAAAAAGTTTTTCTCCTTCAGAAAGAGGCAAAGGGCATTCTCTTCCAACATCTCTTGTATTCTAAAAGGGATAAGAGGCAAGCATATTCAGTTTGTGAAGTTCCACATGGTAACATTTTTTAAATAGGCTGTGCCCCCTCCTCCCAATTTCTGCAGATGCATGGATGGTGTTGCTAAAGAAGACTGCTACCTTCTGACGCAGTGGGATGTGGTGTGCACAGAGGTATCTATGGCTTGGTCTGCATGGAACATTACTTTTGATAGAAAGTGGTGTCATTTATTGTTCCCCTATACCAAAGTATTGGCTATGGTACCAAATGCCTTACAGGAGAGCCTACATGTATTCTCTGATCAGATGACTGTTTCCTACCATATCTGGTAGCATGTTTGACTTGGGCGCATCATGGTTGTAGACCATGGGAGCCTACATTACATTAAAAAAAAAAAGACTGAGCCAACCTGAGGAGTTTGCTGTCATCATGAGGAAGAGCTTGACACTGTTCATTGTTGATATTTCCTGTCCTCACAGACCACTACTAAGTCAACACTGGCAGCCTGTGTGTGGACCCATTGGAATGTCAAGACCTAGAGCCCTGTGCTTCTATGGGGTCTTATGGTAGCCACAATGTTCACCCATTTGCACACTTGAGGATTCAAGTGTGGTGCATTGATATATCAGTGGTTGTAAATACAGCAAGCTTTTGTGGAATTTTCATGTCGGATCCATCAGCAGGTTGTAGGGCATTTGATAGTCCCTTTAAAGATGTTCTGGAGGCCTTCTCTTCCTGTGGTAAGATTTGACAGTGGATGCTTTGCTAGCAGGTTAGGGAACTTACCTTGGCATTTCACTAACTGAAGGAAAATGGAACCCTGAAAACAAGTTTTACATAAACTGGCTGGAGGTAAGGGCAGTATTTCTTATCTTAAGTACTCTGGAAGGAGAACTGACACAGAATGCCTGCTGTGTTAGATTTAGGTAGGCAGTGGTGCAATATGTAAATAAACAGGGTAGCATACCCTCATACTCTTTGTGCAATTAGGTGATGTGACTCTGGTAGTGTGTTGAAGACAAAGACATGACCTTAATTGCTGTCCACATCCCAGAGAAAGTGAATGTGTTGGAAGACTCCATGATTCACAGTTCTAGTCTTGTCCTTTCATGGCGCTATGGATTTGGGTATCCAGTCTGATAAGAATTTTGAGGAGTGGGGCATTCAGGAGACTGACCAGTTTGCCTCACAGAAGAATACAGTCTACTTCCTTATTCTCTTCAGGTGGACAAGGTAAAAGGGATTTGATAGTATATGTGTATTTTTCTCTAGTGCATTTGGTAATTTTCTTATTATTTCTCTTTTATATGTCTGATCTACACCGTATCACAAAATTCAGAGAAATACCAGGCCATATCTTCACTGGCTGTTGGTTGCTGAGAAGCCTGTATTTTCTCTCTTTCTCAAGCCCATGGCAGCAAAGAAAAATCTCGCACTACAAGTCAAGGAGGTTCCCCTTTGATTGGTACAACAGATGGCTCCATATTTAGATCCCTTGCACTTTCTAGATTTCCCTGCTGCAGACTTTGTGGAATTTGAAATCAAAAAGAAGCCTTTCATTCACTAGAGTTGTTCTGCTAAGTAGAAGATTATTTTCATATCACTGAAGACATTTCTAGTAATATCTTAGTTTGTGGATGGCTCTGAGTTATCTGAGATGCCTCTGTGAGTATTCCCTGCATCTCACTGCATCACAAACTTTTAGACCTGCACTCAGTATCAGCAGGTCCTTAAAAGAGTTTTGCATTTTTGCCTGCCTTTGAAGAGCCCCCTTATTCTTGGAAACATTTCACCATCATTTGAACTAACTTGTTTAGCAGCACTTTTTCATCTCTTTGAAGGCACTATTGTCTTCTTTTGTTTTTCTGAAGACATTATTCTTGGTGCCCATCACCTCTCCATGTAGGATCTTTGATCTGCAGACCTTTGGCTATAGGTAACACTACTTGATCTTTCCGGAGAATTTGGTGCAAGTCATTAAGAATCATTAATGCATGACAAAGTCTATCATCTGTGCATCACGGCCTTTTAAAGCTGAACTCTGGTTCAGCAGTTTATTAAAAATTGTTTTAATCATTGCCTGCCTTTGGCAAGCCCCCTATTCTTCTTGGGACCCAAACTTTTTGATTGCTTGTCTTGCCATCATTTGAAGCAACTTGCGTTACTGTGTTTAAAATCTTCAAAAATGCTAATTTTTTTCTTTTTCTTTCTTTCTTTTTTTTTTATTTTTTTTTCTGAACTGTTCATGCTGGGCCATCACCTATCTGTGCAAGACCTTTGAGCTGCAGAACTTTGTCCGT